>NW_024103511.1:0-31548 GCF_003945595.2 Pipra filicauda | reverse complement strand
TGAAGAACCATTTTCCATGTGCCCTGTCCTACAGACACAGGGTCTCTTCATTAGTAGCTTTGAAGAAGAGTGCTAATTTGGGCTTCTTTGCCAGTGCAAAGAATTCTCTGCCCTGGGAGCTCCTGGGTTCTGCCTTGGTTGCTGCTGGGAGTGAGGAGGCAGAGCCGCCTCTCTGAGTAAGGCTGGGCCCTTGGAACTGGGTCTGTGCCATTTTGTGCTGGGCAGAGCTCTCTTTTTCTTGTGGTGGTTGAAGGTGCACTGTCTCCTTCAGGCACAGGCAGCCCACCAGGACACCTTAGAAGAAATCAGAAGCAGTCATTTGGACTCACTGAAAAAGCAGATGGAAGACAGAATTAGAGATCTTGAACGTGCACTGGGAAGGAGAAAAAGCAACCAAGCAGAAAGACCTTTTCCAAAAGAATCCACCCAGGTAGAAGTGGACAAGTACAAAGAGCTGTATCTGGTGGAAGCCAAAACCAGAAAAAGCCTAGCCAAGAAACTGGAAAGGTAAGTCCATGCTTTTTTGGACTGGGAATAACAAACTCCTTTTTCCTCGTGCATTTTCCTTCTTAAATCCCTTTTCTACATCTGGCCAGAGTCGTGGGAAAGCAGAACGTGGCATATTTGTGGGGAAAGTTCCTTAAGACCCTTCCGTTCATCAGACCTGTCTTCCTTTCTCTTTAGAGTTCCAGCAGTAACCCCACAGCAGCACCACTATGGCATTACTGGTGTCTTCTCAAGTTGAGGTTGTTTTAGCAGGTAGTCTTTTTGCCAGTCTCTACTCTCCTCATCCCGTGGGTGACAGAAAAATGAATCTTGTGCCCTTTGCTGTTTGAACAAGGAGAGGCCTCTCGCAGAAGAGAGTTGGATTCTGTGAATCAAAACTAAGAAGGCTCTTTCTTGGCTTCTGTTTTGGCAGCGGGTCTGAGGGTTGAGCTTTCCTTGAGAAGGCCAGGCTAGCCCAGAGTTCTTATGGAGGTGCCACTCGCTGCTCCTTGCACTTGGTGTGATTTCTTAGAAACAGGCCCTGTGAACAAGCTCAGATCAAAGGATGTGCTGGTTTTGGACGCTCTTCATGCCCTTGGCTTTTAGAAGTCGAGTAGTAGCCAAGGCCGTGGAGGGTAATTTTGCGAAAGCCTTCCTGCCAAAGATGACTCTGTGTGTGCTTGTGAATGTTTCAGAGCTAATGAGAGACTTGCAGAGGCCAACACCAAGCTCCTTTGGGAACGCCACAGAAGCAGATCTGCAGTCCCAAGCAGCGCCGTCAGCGGACACCTGGCTGCAAGTCCACTTCTGGATTCAACTGGCCTGGGACATCTTGGCATCAGTTTGGGACTGAGCAGAAGCCTGGGTCTCAGAACAGCACCCAGACACCTGTGGTAAAGCCCAAGACTTCTGCTCATCAGGCTTGTATGAATTTTCCAGAGTGGCCAAAGGCCAAAAAATATGGAAATGGAAGTAATGAGCTGTGTAACTACATTCTTTGACAAGAGAAACCGTGCAGGTGCAGGAACCTCCCACCTAAGTTCTACACTAAATTGACACGTATGGTATGTGTGACTTATTTCAAATGGCTAATGTCCCCAGGAATGCCAAATGCCACCAGACATCTGTGAGACACATTTTTCTTCATCATTGATCTTCGTTCTAGCAGTTTCTTCACTGGACCTTGCTTTAATATGTTACAGTGGATTAGAGGCATTTTCTCCTGTAGTTCCTGCTACATCTTCCTCCGTGAAACAGCAGAGCTACCACTCCTTGGGAAGTTTTCATGGCCTTCTAATTTTGCAGCAATGCTTCAAGCTCTGCAATACCACTGGTCCAAGTATGCCCTGTAGTCAGCAGTCAGTGTGACAGCACACCCCTCCCAGAATGCAGAGCATGATACCAGGAGACGTGGAAACCACATGCCAGTAGCTGTAATCAGTGGAATAGCCACGTAGCATGGGATTGAGGCATGGCCAAGCTTCTCTGTTGAGTCAGTGTGTTTAGTTGTTCGATGAATGCGAGAAGCATTTGTTCACTTTGAAGTCCATCTCAGTTCACTGGTCCCCCCACCTCCATTGGAAAGAACAAGGTGTCTACACACAGCACCTGGTTGAAGACAAAAATGCCAAATAGACAAAAAGGGCCCAAAAAGCACAGGGAATGGGGAGCAGTGGCAGTTCCACAGAGGAAATTTTCTGTACCACTGTGAAAACATCTTTGAGGGCAGAGGCGTGGACAGGCAGTACATAAAGAACTTGTGAGGTAATTAGTGCTCTACATTCTGCAGGGACTCTTCTGCAGGCAAGCACTAGAAAGGAAGCAAACTTCGGGGTCCCAATGCAAAAGGGAAAAAAGGAGAAGAGCAGGAGGGGCAGGGAGCATGGAACAAGTGAGGGAAAGAAAGGACAGCAAGTTGTTAAAAGAAGGAAAATGCAAAGGAGGAAACCATTCCTGTTGGAGGAAAAAAGCTGCCCTAGTTTAAAAGAAAAGGGTTGGTAGCTGTGTGATATAGGGGGCTAGGCCCAAAAGAGTTAACTAAGAAATTTGGGCCTGCAAACAAGTTACCAACATCCAAAACGATCTGTACCTGTTCTGTTCTACTTACTGGACCAAAGCTTAAGAGAATAGTAGAAGAACATGTAATAGGCCTAGAAGCAATAAATTAGAAATACAGCAGGATCAGGTAGACATATGAATAGGAGAAATAGGCCTGGAACCAGGGCCTTTTCCAAGCTTCAGTGAGCGGGTCAAGAACAATGGAAAGGAAGAAGGGTCAAGCTGAGGAAGATGAGTTGAAGCCCCCTCCCCTATGGAGGAAGATGGGAACTACCCTCCGAAATGGGGAGCCAAGAGAAGCACCGCCCCAAGCCCCGCCTGAGCTCCACCTATACTCCACCTATTATTAATATGCATTGATAGATGTTGTAATCACTTGAATATGCATTTAATCACATCTGAAAATTGTATAAAAGTGTTGACTTTCTGAGAAGCCTTTGAGCAAGTTTGTCCAGCACGAGCTGGCTTGCTCCCAACGTTGAATAAACAAATACCTTGCTGCTTAAAGATAAAAAGGTCTCTGAGCAGTTTCTTGGACCGATTTTTCGGATTCATGTGTCTTGTCTGAAAAAGAACAGGGAAAACAGATAGCGAACGGAAGGACAGTGGGAGTACCCAGTGCTTCCTAAAACTGAATTACAGCAACAATCTTCAGCTAGTCCTTTCCATTGTGATTTTCCAGAAGAAAACTCTGGGCATCTCAAAGTTTTGTCAGGATCAAGACAAATCCTTTCATTGCTTTCCTGGCTTCCCTGAAGGATGTTACAGAAATTAAATATTTCTACAGGTTTTTCATGGCTCATTGTTTTATCCAGTTGCTAATCTATGCAGATGTGGAGTTCAAATGGCTATCAAGGCTGCTTCAATGCTTTGCAAAAAATGCTTCCCAGATCTACTTGTGGAAAACAGTTGAGCTGATTGCAAGAAAAGAATGCGCTAGATCTGAGAGTGGTGACTCTGTTCTCACTCAGCGTCCTGACTGCAACAGCACCCATCCAGTTTCTTTTCAGGCCACGTGTGTCTCACAGCCTTGAGCGGACTCTCAAGGAAGTTGATGCACCACTACATTGGACATTCCCCCCCTCTTCGATGACTGATGTCTGGAGGGGTTTTTTTTCTTAGTTTGGGGACTTGCTTCCATGCAAATATTTCTCCTTCCTATTGCATTCTTGTTGGTAGCACTTAGTCCCCTGAAGTTCTCTCTGACCTTGATGGCAACCTCTGGAGGCTTTTAGTTTGTTGTCAATAGAGGAGCTGAGGATAGTTCACTCTCACTAGACACAGTTTGTCTTCTCGGGATTTGCTTTCAATTCTACTACCATATCAAGTTCTAAAGTTTTCTTCCTGGAAGGAGTGTGAGTAAAACGAGGGCTAAATCCACAGAAATCTTACCTCTTAACTCTGTCAATACTATGTCTTAACTGTGTATTTTCTGTATAATTCTGGGCACGACAGGAATGGGATGCAAAAATGGCTAGAGACCTTCAACGAGGTAATGTGTCATTATGTTAGGAGGGTTTTTAAGCAAAAAGGTGACTATTTCTAACTCTTGACAGCTCTCCAGCCATTTTTTTTCAAGTTCCTCTGAGAAGTAGGTTTTGGGGGTTTTTCTGCCAGCCTTCCAGTTCAGACTTGAATGTGAAAACTTGCTGCTTCCCAAAACATTGTGTCCAATGCCTGGAAAAAGCCAAGTGCAAAGAAACACTTGGCTGAAGCTGAAGTTGCCCTTCACTAGAGTTGATCTCAAGCACAAACAGCAAAGCAGCCACGAGATCAGATTTTTAGAAGCTTCAGCCATCACTTCCCCTCCCGTGTACACCCATGGCATTCAGCACTAAACCGCACCATCCCCATTCTTTGCTGTTAGTTCTTGATTTTTGCTAGGATTCTGTGATTCATGGCTTGTCTTGGTAGCTTAGCTGGTGCAGTCTTTCTTGGAATAAGCAAGAAGATCAGTGACAAAAGAGAATCTGTCTTTGGGAAAAGATTATTCGGTCCTTTTTCAGCAAATATCAGTTCAGTGCTTGCCATCCGTAGCATAAAACCTGCTGTAGAATTTGAGGCCAGGTGTCCAAAGAGGCCTGTCCAAGGTGGTTTCAGAGCCAACAGGGGGACCACAGACATGGGGTTTGTTCTTGCAAGAGAAGTGCAGGGAACAGAACAAAGGTCTCTCTGGAACCTTTGTCGATCTCACCAAGGTTTTCCATCCTGTGAGCAGAAAAGGTCTGTGGCAGATTTTGGAACGTTTAGGTTGTCCCCCCAAGTTCCTTAAAATGATCATCTCACTCCATGAGGATCAGCACGGCCAAGTCAGATATGGCAATGCACTCTCTGAGCCCTTTCTAATATCCAATGGTGGGAAACAAGGCAGCGTTCTCGCACCAACCCTATTCACAATCTTTTCCAGCAGGATGCTCCAAAGGGCCACGGCAGACCTCGATGAAGAAGGTGGGATCTACATCCCATATCGTACCCCTGGAAGCCTTTTCAACCTAAGGCGACTGAAGGCCCACACTAAGACCTTAAACCATCTTGTCCGGGAGCTGCTTTATGCTGATGACGACGCTCTCGTGGCTCACACAGTGGCAGCTCTGCAGCGTTTAACATCCTGCTGTGCTGAGGCTGCTGAGCTCTTTGGGCTGGGCGTCAGCTTGAAGAAGATAGAATTTCTCTATCAGACCGAGGAGGGGGCCTTTGCCCACGTGGACGATGACTGGAAATACGACACCCATCCAGACCTTTCCCAATGCGCAGATGTTGCCGCGTGGGAAGAAGACGTGACACTCCAAGATCTCTACCCGTGGGAAGAAGAAGTGAGAGTCCAACAACGTTCCCAACGAGAGCCAGAAGACACCGAGAGCTCTACGAATTTGAAGAAGATGGGAGAGTCTGAGAACTTTCCCAATGGCAGGATGGGAGACACCCAGAGCTGTACCAACAGCCTGGGGCCTCCATGGGCAGCAAGAGCTTTCTGTGCTGGCACCTTTGGTGTGGGAGGAATCTTCATCCATATGCAATTTTGGGAGTCTGGCTGCCTGTTGTGAGGCAGGTCTGAAAACAGGAAACAGCAGCCCTTATCCCTAGGAAAGAAAGCCTGGAAGCTTTGGCTTTGTGTTGCAGTATTTGTGTCAACCCGGTCACTCCATGGGCAGCAAGAGCTTTCTATGCTGGCACCTTTGGTGTGGGAGGAATCTTCGTCCGTATGAATTTGAGAGTCGGGCTGGCATTTGGGAGGCAGGGTTGAAAACAGGTAACAAAAGCCCTTATCTCCAGGAAAGAAAGCCTGCAAGCTTTGGCTTGGTGGTTCAGTTGGTGGGCCAGCCTGGAGACTCCATTGGCAGCAAGAGCTTTCTGTGTTGGCACCCCTGGTGTGGGAGGAATCTTTGTTTGTATGCAATTTTGTGAGTCGGACTGCCAGCTGGGAGGCACGTCTGAAAACAGGAAACAACAGCCCTTATCCCCAGGAAAGAAAGCCTGGAAGCTTTTGCTTGGTAATTCAGTTGGTTTGTCAGCCTGGGTACTCTATTGGCAGCAAGAGATTTCTGTGCAAGTACCTTTGGTGTGGGAGGAATCTTCGTCCGTATGCAATTTTGGGAGTCGGGCTGGCAGTTGAGAGGCAGGGCTGAAAACAGGAAACAACAGCCCCTATGAAGAGGAAAGAAAGCCTGGAAGCTTTGGCTTTGTGGTACAGTTGGTCGGTTAGGTGGGGCAATCCATCAGCAGCAAGAGCTTTCTGTGATGGCACCTTTGGTGTGGGAGGAATCTTCGTCCGTATGCAATTTTGGGAGTAGGGCTGGCTTTCGGGAGGCAGTGCTGAAAACAGGAAACAACAGCCCTCATCCCCAGGCAAGAAAGCCTGGAAGTTTTGGCTTTGTGGAGCACTTGGTGGGCCAGGCTTGGTACTCAATGGGCAGCAAGAGCTTTCTGTGCTGGCACCTTTGGTGTGGGAGGAATCTTCGTCCGTATGCAATTTTGGGATTCGGGCTGGAATTTGGGAGGTAGGTCTGAAAAATGAAACAACAGTCATTACGCTAGGCAAGAAAGACTGGAAGCTTTGGCTTTCTGGTGTACTTGGTGTGTCAGCCTGGGCACTCTATGGGCAGCAAGAGCATTCTGTGCTGGCACCTTGTTCTGGGAGTAATCTTTGTCCATGTGCAATTTTGGGAATAGGGCTGTCAGTTAGGAGGCAGGTCTGAAAACAGGACATAACAGCCCTGATCACCAGGAAAGAAAGCCTGGAAGATTTGGCTTTGTTGTTCAGTTGGTTTGTCAGCCTGGGCACTCCATGGGCAGCAAGAGCTTTCTGTGCAGGCACCTTTGGTCTGGGAGGAATCTTCATCCGTATGCAATTTTGGGAGTCGGGCTGGCAGTTGTGAGGCAGGGCTGGCAGTTGTGAGGCAGGGCTGAAAACAGGGGAGAACCCTGAGTGAATGAGGGGGTTGTCCTGGGGGCTTGTTTCCTTTCCCTTTTCTGTCTCTCGGTTTCTCATTTTGTTTGCTACTCTCTTTGGAATAAATGATGTTTTGTTCAGCTTTCAACTGTGTACTGGTTTCAGTTTTGGCAATCTCCCTGCTACACGCAGACATAACAAACAAATGACAGCATCAGCAGATGCCTTTCCATTCCTCTTTCTCTTCCCATTCCCCATTCCTCTTCCCTTCCCATTCCCACAGCCAACACACTATTTCCCTTCTCACTTTAACAAAGTTCTTTTCTCCTTCAAGGCCCTCAAAGGCGCCAAGGCCACATAGGAGGCCACACACAAACAGTACTCCTCTTCCCACTTGACACCACCTTCCCCCTCACTGTGCTACAGGGAACACCAGGAATCTGCTCGCAGAGGCCTCGTTTCCCATCAGCAGCTCAGCACAAGGAGCTAAAGGAGCTCAAGCCTTGGGCCACAACAGCTGACAGCGAGGAAACTTTGGGAGCAAACTAATGCTGCTAACACGGACCCAGCTGAATCCAGCACATGATCACAGAATCCAAGAGTCCTTCAGCTTGGAAAAGATCTCCAAGCTCATTGAGTCTTGTGCAGCCCCTCCCTGACTGCCTGCAGGGACTGGATGATGCTTTGCACCAGCACCAAAAGGAATACTGTGAAAGCCATGGCCTGCAGGAGGACACAGAGAAGGGCTTGGCTGGGGCTGGAAGGAGGTTGCTGGCGCTGGGGGAGCAGGGATGGGAGCCTCGGGGATGTGGTGCAGCAAGGACAGGGGCCCAGGCAGCTGGCAAGGCCTCACCCCTGCCCCAGCAGCAGCACCGGGCCCTGCCCAAGGCGCTCCTGCCAGGGGCTGGGCCCTGCAGGCAGGGGCAGAACCCACTCCCTGGGGCAGCCCAGTCCCTGAGCTGGACTGATGCACTGCTCACACCCACTGGGGTGTTCAGAGACACGAGTCCTTCTCTGGCACACACACAGGCAGTTCATTGCAGCAGGGGTAGTGTCTCCCTGGGCTCCTGCTGCCACTCCCAGAGCCTGGAGCCACCTCAGCCCTGTAGTGCTCCCACCCTGCCCACTCCTACACTTCAGATGAACCTTGGGGTTTTCTACACCCTGGAACTACCCAGTCCAGCCCCTCCCCAGTCCCCCCATCTCCCTGCCCAGCAGAGCAGCACAGTCGTTTCTGTGGGAAGGACGGGAGGAGAGTTCGGGGGCAGAACTCTGTGAAGAACGTGCCAGGCAGGACGGCAAGTTCGAGGGACTTGCGCTGCTGCCCCAGCCCCTGCCCCGGCCCGCACTGTCCCCGGGCCCCAGTCCTGCGCACCGAGCAGAACCGCAGCCAGCGCTACCAGCCCCGCTCGCCCCCAGCGCCGCAGGCGCCGAACCGCCGCCCGGCATCTGGCTGCCCCCGCCAGCCCAAGCTCTCTGCTCCGGGCGGGCTTCCTCCTCTCCGCCTCCTCTCCCTCCTCTGCCTTCCTCTCCCTCCCTCCCATCACCTCAGAGGAGGCGGGGCAGGGTTGGTTTGCAGGGGTGCGGGTTGGTATCGGGGAGCTCAAGATTGACAGACCATGAGCTCCTTTCGCCGCCATCATCTCTTCCCTCACATCCCTCCTCACTTGGCACATGGAGACTCCTGAGTTGTCCTCCAGAGCACGCACTTGTGAGAATGGTCGAGGTGTACGAGAGGCAGATCATCCCTCCGGGCTCATCGTCCCGGGCTCAGCCTCTCCTGGCCTGTCCCGGGGAGCATCCCTGCTAGAAGCAGGAGCGCTTCCGCGGGTGACAAAGACCACTTGGTGTTTTTGTCGGGGGCTGTGGCACCAGTGCTACAGCGAGGCAGTGCATGGGAGGAGCACCTTCCCCAGAGAAAGCTTGGATGTGCCATGGCACCTCCCACCTGCTTTGGACTTCATGGAGAAGCAGTCTCTGTAAGTGAGTTCTGCTGTGACCCTCCTGCTCCTCTTGCTCAGAGGCCTGTCATACCTGAACTGGATGTGTTGGAACCAGCACTTCAGCAGCAGGTTGAGGGGCACTCAGAGGCACAGCCAAAAAGTTCATTCTCTTTCCCACCGCTGTCACCTCCGTAGGAGGACATGAAGGACCACCAGGGCAGGGTGTGATCTATTGCCATGTGCACTGGAAAACTCAGGTCACCTCCCCAGGGCAGGCATCCCAGACCTGCCAACCGCTCTTGGTTGGCACTCACAGTAGAACCACTACTTCCAGCACTGGCTTCTCACCCAGCCCACAGAGGTTCTTTAGCCTTCCCTGGAGAGACACAGAAGGACTAAACAGGGTGTCTCTGTTTGCATTGCACAGACCAGTCCTGAGCCCACACGTGGCGTTGGTGTGGGGAGATGACCTTGAGCAAGTACAAATGCCATCAGCCTCCTGGGGGAGCCTTGAAATTATGTGGAACAAAGAGTGTCTTGGTGTCACCTTGCATTTATGGTACTAAACCCTGGCAAAGCCCCTGGATGCAGCTCTGGGATGTGCTTCTGTGGACAGAGCTCCCCATGTCCATCTATCAGGTCGTTAGGCATCTCAGATAGTGGTAGAGCAGGTGGCACCCCACAGAGCTGATATACATCCAGGCTCCGGGCATGGCAGCAGGAGCCCCAGGTTTCTCTCAGGCCAAAGTGAGTGCCCAGACATTCGCATGGAGTGCTGACAGGGAAATCATGAATGGATTTCTGATGTTGAGTCTACTGTTCTGAAATCAGAAAATGTGCTGTTGAAGTCATCGCTAGGCTTTGAGAGAGAAACAGGAGAAAAATCTTATAAACTTGTTGCTAAAAATGAGCTGCTTCAAACTGAGGTTGATCACCTTCAAAGTCTTGTTAAAATTTGGATGATTATGAAAGAGTCAGCTCACCGATTACCGCCATCAATACTAGACAATGCCCGCAGTATAAAGGCATAAAGCCCTCCCAGCCCCTCCAGGAGCCCTCAAATCCCATCCCGGTCCCACAGCACACTCCCAACTTCCCCTCAAACCCTCCGAGGCCCCCCGACTGCCTCCCACACCCACAAAAGCCCACAAGATGCCCCCAAACCCCTCCCAGTTACCTCCAGCCCTCCCAGGACCCCCCAAACCCTCTCCTAGTTGCCCCCTTCCCCTAAAGAACGCCCCCAAACTCTCTCCCAGTCCTTCCCAGACCCCTGACGATTTCCCAAAACCCCTCACAGTGGTCCCAATCTCCCCAACCTCCCTCCCAACCCCCCAAGCTCCCCAAACCCCTTCCCAGTTACCTCCACGACCCCCAGCCCCTTCTCAGCCTCCCCATTCCTCCCCAAAGCCCCTCCCAGTTGCCGGCCCGTCCCCCAGGCTCGGCTGAGGAGGTGCCCCAGGCTGACGGGCCCGCCCTGCCAGGGGCGGTTCCAGCAGCACGTCGGGAGCCACCCCCTGCCCCCAAAGCTCCCGCCCGCCCTGGAGCCGCCTCAGCTGCCCCTGCAGGGGAGAAATCCAGGCCGGAGCAGAGCAGGGGCCGGGCTGGGACCTCGATGGACGGGGGCACTGGGAGAGAGGGGAGACACTGGGATGGGATGGGGGGGCACTGGGAGAGAGGGGGGGAAGTTTTTGCCCCTTTCCTGGGCACTGGAACACCCTCTGCACCCCCGTTCCCGGCCATGCCGGCTCTCCTTCCCCCCCACGCCATGAACAGGTTCTGGGGCTCCCTCGTGGGTCGCAGCCAATAGAACGGCTCTGCTGGAATGACGTCATTGCCAAACTCTGCTGGGCCCCTCTCCTCGCGCCGACGATTCTTCCGCGGGGGCTGCCGGGAGCGGGGCGGTGGGGGGGGGGGGGGATCGCGATTGACCCCGATTGGTCCCGATCGATCCCGGCCCCAGGGTCTCCCCCCGCCGCCATGTTTTTCACGTGCGGCCCCAACGAGGCCATGGTGGTGTCGGGAGAGTTCGGGGGGTCCGGGGGCTCCTGGTGACCCCTCCAAATCTCCCCCAAGACTCTGGGAAACACCCAGATCCCTCCAAGACTCCTGGGGACCCTCTGAAAGCCCCACTCCTGGGGGCCGCCCCTCTGCCTTTCCCCCTCCCCCTGCCAAATCTCCTTAACCCTTGAAAATCTCCTGGGACCACCTCAGACCCCCAAGATCCCTCCTGGCAACCCCCAAGCCCTCTTCAGGACTCCTGGGCCCCTCCCGACCCCCTCCTAGAAACTTTTGGGTCTCCCCAACCCTTAACGACGGATTCCTCCGTCCATTTTTCCCCCCCGGATTTCTGCGGGTCAACCCCCCCAAGAAACTACTGGGAACCCCCCAGTGTCCCACCACGAGAATCCTGGGTTCCACCCCCCCTCACCCCTGTGGGTGCCCCCCTTCTTTCCCCCCCTCGAAAATACTCCTGGGGGTCCCCCAATGTTCCCCCCAGCCCCCATCCTGCCAGGGATGGATTTGGGAGATCTCCTTCCCCTTCCCTCTGGCCTGAAGGCAAATGCCCTCCCTGTCCTTCTTCCTTTGCCCCCAGGCAGAAAAGAGAAGAGAAACAGCCAGTTGTCCCTGGCAGGTGTGGGTGTGTGCAGGCTGTGGTTGAGTGGTTGAGAAGGGAGAGGAGGGGCTGGTGTTTGGGCAGATGATCCAGCAGGTGATGTCTTTCGTGTCTGGCAAGGCAAGGCAAGGCAAAGAGGAGCTTCTGTGCTGAGGCTGTCACTTGTTTTTTGTGTCTGTTGGAACTGGAACAAGGATGTTTGTCTGGGAAAAGTGCTGCCCTACTCCACGTGGCCCCTTCCCCAGTCCCATGTTCTTTCTGTTTTACCAGCAGTCCTTGGTCGGCTCCACGACCATCCAGCTGTCAGTGTTCACGACATACCCATCAGCCCCTTCTCTTCTGGGCTCCTACACTTGCCAACCCTAAGCTGCTCCTAAGTTCTCTTGCTGTCAGTTCATAAAGAGGTCTTGTCAAGTGTTACTGATTTAGAAACTAAAGCCTGATATCTTTTTCTTTGCCAAAGACATGTGTGAAAGGGCAGTGCTGGTGCAAATCGGTGTTGAACTTCACATTGGGTGATTGGCAGCTTCCTTGGCATCACCCATGCCCCCTGGGTTTCTTTGAAAAGTACTTTTCACTCCAAATGTGACACCACATTAGCCTGTAGGACATCCTGTCCCCAAATGGATAACTGTAAATATTAATAATAAAAAAGTGAGCCCCTCCATTATTCAAGAAAAGCTTGTATCTCTGTACTAAAAGCATCCAAGGGTCATGTCCCCCAGTTTTCTATCTGACAAGGGTTTGGAGGGGCTGCTTTGTGCAGGGAACCCTTTGGGGGCCCCTTGCAGATGGGTGGGGCTGCACTCTGGGGGTGTGGGGCTTTGGTTCTTTGGTTGCCAGGGGCCACTGTGAGTCACTGAGCCGGGGTGGGGACAATGGGCAGGGCTGGCTGGGACAGGCTGTGGCGCCTGTGACATAAAAGGGAAGTGTCCTCGTGGGGCAGCTCTGCAGGGCCCATCAGGGGATGCTGCCCAGTGCAGCCTGTGCTGTGGGGAGTGCGCACACAGGGAGAGGCTGGGCCGGACGAGGACCGGGGCAGCAAGGCCGCCCCAGGGAGTGGGTTCTGCCCCTGCCTGCAGGGCCCAACCCCCAGCAGGAGCGCCTTGGGCAGGGCCCGGTGCTGCTGCTGGGGCAGGGCCCGGTACTGCTGCTGGGGCAGGGGTGAGGCCTTGCCAGCTGCCTGGGCCCCTGTCCTTGCTGAGCCACATCCCCGAGGCTCCCGTCCCCGCTCCCCTAGCGCCAGCTCCCTCCTTCCCAGCCCCAGCCAAACCCTTCTCTGTGTCCTCCTGCAGGCCATGGCTTTCACAGTATTCCTTTTGGTGCTGGTGCAAAGCATCATCCAGTCCCTGCAGGTGGTCGGGGAGGGGCTGCACAAGACTCAATGAGCTTGGAGGTCTTTTCCAAGCTGAAGGACTCTTGGATTCTGTGATCGTGTGCTGGATTCAGCTGGGTCCGTGTTAGCAGCATTAGTTTGCTCCCAAAGTTTCCTCGCTGTCAGCTGTTGTGGCCTAAGGCTTGAGCTCCTTTAGCTCCTTGTGCTGAGCTGCTGATGGGAAATGAGAGGCCTCTGCGAGCAGATTCCTGGTGTTCCCTGTAGCACAGTGAGGGGGAAGGTGGTGTCAAGTGGGAAGAGGAGTACTGTTTGTGTGTGGCCTCCTATGTGGCCTTGGCACCTTTGAGGGCCTTGAAGGAGAAAAGAGCTTTGTTAAAGTGAGAAGGGAATTGGTGTGTTGGCTGTGGGAATGGGAAGGGAAGAGGAATGGGGAATGGGAAGGGAAAGAGGAATGGAAAGGCATCTGCTGATGCTGTCATTTGTTTGTTATGTCTGCGTGTAGCAGGGAGATTGCCAAAACTGAAACCAGTACACAGTTGAAAGCTGAACAAAACATCATTTATTCCAAAGAGAGTAGCAAACAAAATGAGAAACCGAGAGACAGAAAAGGGAAAGGAAACAAGCCCCCAAGACAGCCCCCCATTCACTCAAGTGTTACTTACCAGGTTGTCTTACGGCCCCCAGAATGCTTAGAATTCCCCGTAGCAGAAGCTGCATCCTCATTATCCTCATGAGCCAATTTTCATTAATGTGAGGAAAGCTGGGAGACTGTAGAAACATCAGTTGAACTTCAAAGTCTCCTGTTTTCTGTCTCTCCTCAGAATCAGGGTTCTCTGTGGTTTCCCAAGTCTCAATGCCAGGGTAAGACACTGGGTTTTGAAGTTGCCTGACCAAACCAGGAGCCTGTTTTTTTAGCAACAGTTTTCTCTCTGCACTCTGGTGCAACAAGACATTGAAGGTGGTCAACCTCAGTTTGAAGCAGCTCATTTTTAGCAACAAGTTTATCCAATTTTTCTCCTGTTTCCCTCTCAAAGACTAACGATGACTTCAACACCACATTTTCTGATTTCAAAACAGTAGACTCAACATCAGAAATCCATTCAGAAGCAGGTGAAATTTTAACTTCTTATTGTGCACAAGACAAACAGGCTTATAACACTACACAAATTGTAGCTTTACCATTTCCTTCCTTACGTTTCTGCTTAGCCTGACATTGTTCCATGCATAGCACAATTTTCTCCTTAACTTTCTGAAACCTTTGAACCAAGTCTTTCCCAACCTGGGAAGGCAGAGATTTGTATTTTTGCAGCAGATTATCCTTGACAACCCTGCTTTGCTGCAGCAATTTAATGCCACCAGAAAGGAGGCAGGTTAGATTTTTGCCTGTCAGTGCCCCCCTTGTGTCCAACCAGTCCGTGGCATCTTGTAATGAGATCCTTCACGTAAAGATTCACAAGATCAGAGGTGATTTGAGTGCCCTTGTCAGGGGGGTCTCAGCCAACAACATGAAGACCCCTCAGTAGACCCTGCTGAAGTGTTTCCCACCGCTGGCAACTGAAAGAACTCACTCCAACAGTTCAGGGAATAACACTCTTTATTAATACAAATTGTGACAGGTTAATAAGGTTTGTCATTGGTGGTGATAAGGTCTGGCTGCAAAAATATGGTTTAAAGCAATCTTCTGACATCTATGAAGCAAGCACAAGCTCTGGTCCTAAAAGCAATAGTTAACATGCCTTGCCAGTGCCCTTGGCCATCTCCAGCACAGCTTGTCCTGTGCTGTCCCACAGCTGCTTCTGTTTCCCTGCAGGCTGCAGACACCCATCTGGCTTCCCCCCCAGCTCTCACCCCTGCCATTTGCAACCCTTCCCTGACCGCTGCCTACCCTCACACTCTTCAAATACACACATTGAGTGATCTCCTCCTCCTTCTGGATGCTTCTCTCCCCACAGCAATGCCCTTGCAGGGACATTTCTTTCTCCTTGTCCACTCTCTCCACCTTTCCAACTGCAGTGTGGGGCAGTGTCTCTGTCTTGGGCAGTTTCCTTCCTCCTAGGAAAGCTCCAGCAGGTGGGACACAGCCTTTCCAGCAGCATGCCAACCCCTCAGCCTTCCTGGGGCCTTTCCCCTGCCCTGACAGCAGCAGCTTCCGTGTGCTGTCCCCAGGCTGCTCCTTTCAGCTGCTGGCACAGACAGGGCCCAGCTTTTCCAACTGCTGTCCCATCCTGCGCTCAGCACCAGGGATGGGGCAGCCCAAAGAGAAGCCCCGTTGCTGGAGTGAGCCCAGGCCCTCAGGCAGAGGGGATCTCCCAGTCCCTGTGACAGCCTGTTGGTCACAGCCTTGTGTTGGGCTGTCAGAGACCCTGCTCTGCCCTTCTCTGAGATTCCCCACGGCCTGAGGGACAGACACGGGGAGCTCTGTTCACAGAAGCACATCCCAGGGCTGCATTCAGGTGGTTTCCAAGGGGATGTGACTCTCAAAATGAAGTGATCTCAAGACACTGTCCTTCCTGGCCTCTCTAGAAGTAGCTGATGGTGTTTGTGCTCACTCTGATTCCTCTCTCCACACACACACACACACACACACACACACACACAGTGTGAATGCTTAACTCTCTTCTTTACAGTGCAAATATGCTCATTTGATGTTCCTCCATGGGGGATAAGCAATCCTTATGAGGTGGAGAGATAGACCAGTGCTGGGAACAGTGATTGCAAGGGACTGGTCTGTGATGAGTGCACTGGGGCCCCTTGAGCAGGGGGCCCAGAAAATAGGGTCATAGACCAGACTATTTTGGTCACTGTTGGTCCTTCAAGAGTATTCATGGAGGCCTGGCTGTGGAAGGGACAGGGCTGTGTGCCCCCATCCTGTACAGTCACCAACTTCAGCTCTTCAGTGGTGCTTTACGCAGCAGGAAACTTCCTGGAGGTTGTTCTTGGCAGCAACTTTGAAAGAACACTTGAGCCTTCAGGCACTGCCCTGAGGAGATCCCCTTCCCTTTTGGAGCTTGGTTCTGTCTGTTATAGGTAATCAGGGAATAAAATTTGCAGATCAAATAAAGTTGGGTTTATAATGTTATAATGTTATATTTAGTGCTTTGCTAAGTCACAAGTTTGAAAGTTGTGTAATAGCTAACCACAAGCTTTGTCAAGCTGCAGACTAACAAAACCACAACGCAGTCATAAATTGTCATGTTATAATCTGTTGTTTTAAAAGTGCTTGTTCTAAGTATATTTTTAAGGAGCAGAGCTGAGGCAACAAGGAGGAGGGGGTCGATCACAAGGATCAGACTGAGACACTGTTACCTACAGTGGAAATTTCCAGCATCACGGCCCATAGAGACTATAGACTATTGAACTATTGGCTAATGCCCCTCAGCAACAGGACAAGTCTGTGAAAAGAGGAACCAAACAGAGACCAGCCCGCGAAAGGGGAACCAAACAGGACTTAGCCCGCGAACCCAGAACCAATGGAAGAATGACACGATACTGGGGGGAGGTGGTTGCAAAAGGGTATAAAAGATGATGTCTTGTTGTTCTCCTGTGTGGACCGCGGCAGGAACAAGGGGTTTCCTCCGGTCGCCCGTTTTGCTTATTTGCTCTTCAATAAATTCTTTCATATTTTCAATTCAAAATTTTTCGAGTCTCTTGACTATAACATGTCCCAGCAGTGCCCATGGCCTGTCCCTGCCTGCATTGCAGGAGTGACACACAGCAGAACTGCGACCAAGCTGGCAGAGCACTCAGGCTTTACACCAGCAATCAGAGGTGGATCAGATCAGAGGGTGGAAGTTAAAGGGAGCAGCTCTGGCACTCCAAGTACTGGCGCTTCCTGGAAGATCTACCATGCCAGGAGTCTTTTCCTATCCATCCCTGCACACAGAACTGTCCCTGAAATTCAAAGAAAGGTCTTGGGTAAAGGATCTCAGGAGAAAAAAAAAAGACCGAAGGGTCCTTTGTATTTTTAAACACAGAGACTGATTCAAAGAAATCCTTAAACAACATGTAAAGCACACTTTTATTATGGCCGGGGAATACAGGGGGTTTCACTCACCCGTGCATTCTGCTGAGAAAAGAAACACAACAGATTTTTACACATTTGGAAGAAGTGAGCTTCTGCCGGATTCCGTCCCTGGGATGGGGCAACCCCGGATGTACGGACAGACTGGGAATGACATGCTGCATAGCAGTGCTGGAAAATGGCCTCTGGGGTCCCGGTGGATGGCCAGTTGGCCAAGAGTCACTGGTGCCCTGGCGGGGGCTCACTGCTCTCTCACACAAGGGTTTTCAGACACACGAGTCCTTCCCTTGCACGCAGACACAGACAGTTCATGGCAGTAGGGGCAGTATCTCCTGGGGCTCCTGCTGCCACGCCTGGAGCCTGGATGCACCTCAGCCCTGTGGGGTGCCACTTATTCTGCCACTATCTGAGATACCCCACGGCCTGAGAGATGGACACGGGGAGCTCTGTCCACAGAAGCACATCCTAGAGCTGCATCCAGGGGTTTTGTCAGGGTTTAGTACCATAAAAGCAAGGTGACACCAAGACACTCTTTGTCCCACATAACTTCAAGGCTCCCCCAGGAGGCTGATGGCATTTGTACTTGCTCAAGGTCATCTCCCCACACCAACGCCACGTGTGGGCTCAGGACTGGTCTGTGCAATGCAAACAGAGACACCCTGTTTAGTCCTTCTGTGTCTCTCCAGGGAAGGCTAAAGAACCTCTGTGGGCTGGGTGAGAAGCCAGTGCTGGAAGTCGTGGTTCTACTGTGAGTGCCAACCAAGAGCGGTTGGCAGGTCTGGGATGCCTGCCCTGGGGAGGTGACCTGGGTTTTCCAGTGCACATGGCAATAGATCACACCCTGCCCTGGTGGTCCTTCATGTCTCTCCCAGGAGCCTGGAAGTGCACAGACACTGCTGAGTTCTTTCCCCTAACACAGTGCCACTCTTGAGAGGTTCACTGGTGTTTTTTCTCATCCCCCATCATCCCCACATCACCATTGGCCAATCAGAGCTCAAATCAGTCCAACAGTTTAATTACCTCGGTAGCCTCATCTCCTCAGATGGTAAGATCGACGGAGAGATAGACAACAGATTAGCAAAGGCATATAGTGCTTTTGGAAAACTCCACAAAAGAGTATGGCGTAATAAACACTTGAAGAAAAGCACCAAGATCAGTGTTTACAAAGCCATAGTGTTGTTGACTCTCTTATATGGATCCGAATCATGGGTCATCTACCGCCACCACCTGCGTCTCTTAGAACGCTTCCATCAACGCTGCCTCCGCACAATCCTAAACATCCACTGGTCAGACTATGTGACCAACACATCTGTTCTAGAGCAAGCAGCTATCACAAGTATTGAGGCCATGTTGATGAGAACACAGCTGCGATGGGCAGGGCACGTCTCCAGGATGAAGGACCACCGCCTCCCTAAGATCCTGCTTTATGGGGAACTTGCCACTGGCTGCCGCATGAGAGGAGCCCCGAAGAAAAGATACAAGGACTGCCTGAAACAACATCTCAGCCTTGGCCATATTGATCTTCATCACTGGTCTACTCTGGCCTCAAATCAGGAGGCCTGGAGACACACCATCTATAACGCAGCTGTCTCCTTTGAGAACACACGCAGGATCACCCTCGAGGAAAAAAGGCAACGCAGAAAGAACCGTGTATTGCAGAATACACCATCTAAGGAGTCTTTCTGCTGTGCCTTTTGCAATCGGATATGTCTGTCACGTATTGGCCTCATAAGCCACCAGCGTGCCTGTAGCAAATGCGGATAGAGCCTTCCCAGATCTTCGTTCGCAAAGCCTAGCCATGAGTGAGTGAATGAATGTTCTTGAGAGAGGACTTACAAGAAGACCTAAGCCTTCTGGCACTACCCCGAGGAGATCCCTTGGTAGGATGGAAATACTGTGCCGAGGGCGGCTGTGCCACAGAAGTGCTAATTACCTGTCCCTGCCTGCAGGCCAGAGGGCTGACACACTACAGCCCTTAGACTTAAACTTCCAGAGCGCTCTGATCTTACACCGACAGCTCTGGAAAAACCAAAGGCTGATGCTCCCTGGCAGTGGTGCTGTGAGCAGCGTGACAGAAATGATCCAAACTACAGGTGGAGAACTGCAGGGGTAAGTTGACCAATTGTGAGAAACAGGGAACATAATCGCGGACAATGGTGGGGAATCCCTTTGGCCAAAAAGCCCCTTGATAAAGGGCAGGCTTTTGAGACATGGAAGGGAAGGTTAGAGAAAGGGGTGTCTGGAGCGCTCAGCGTGTTAAACGTAGGAAGAAGACCTCAGTGATGTCACCAATGTCCCTGTGATGTCACTGATGTCCCCAGGGGTGGCACCCGTGTCCTCAAAGTTGTCACCAATGTCTTTGTGATGTCACTTTTGTCTCCAGGGGTGGCACCGTTGTCCTCAATGATGTCACCAATGTCCCTGTGTCTTTGCTGGCATCTTTGATCTGAGAGGAATGTTCGTCCGTATGGGATTTTGGGACTCAGGCAGGCAGAATAAGTGTTGAAAAAAGCAAACAACAGCCCTTGTCCCCAGCAAAGAAAGCCTGGAAGCTTTTGCTTTATGGGCCAGCCTAGGTGCTCCATGGGCAGCAAAAGCTTTCTGTCCTGGCATATTTGTTATGGGAGGAATCTTCCTCCATATGCAATTTTTGGACTCAGGCTGACAGTTTCAGCGCAGGGCTGAAAAAAGCAAACAACAGCCCATCTCCCCGGGAAAGGAAGACTGGAAGCTTTGGCTTCGTGGTGCAGTTGGTGGGCCAGCCTGGGCACTCCATGAGCAGCAAGAGCTTTCTGTGCTGGCACCTTTGGTGTGGGAGGAATCTTTCTTTGTATGCAATTTTGGAGTGTAGCAGGCAGTTGGGAGGCAGGGCTGAAAAAAGCAAACAATAGCCCTTCTCCCCATGAAAGAAAGCCTGGAAGCTTTGGCTTTGTGGTACAGTTGGTGTGTCAACCTGGGGACTCAATGGGCAGCAAGAGCTTTATGTGCTGGCATCTTTGCTGTGGGAGGAATCTTCATCCGTATGCAATTTTGACTGTCGGGCTGGCAGTTGTCAGACACAGCTGAAAACAGGAAACAAAAGCCCTTATCCACAGGAAAGAAAGACTGGAACCTTTGGCTTTATGTTTCAGTTGTTGGGCCAGGCTGGGCATGCCATTAGCAGCAAGAGCTTTCTGTGCTGGCACCTTTGATGTGGGAGAAATATTCATCCGTATGCAATTTTGGGAGTCAGGCTGGCAGTTGAGAGGCAGGGCTGAAAACAGGAAACAACAACCCTTATCCCCAGTAAAGAAAACCTGGAAGCTTTGGCTTTGTGTTGCAGTTGGTGGGTCAGCCTGGGGACTCCACGAGCAGCAAGAGCTTTCTGTGCTGGCATCTTTGGTCTGGAAGGAATCTTTGTTTGTATGCAATTCTGGGAGTCAGGCTGTCAGTTGTGAGGCAGGGCTGAAAACAGGAATGAAGAGCCCTTATCCCCAAGAAAGAAATCCTGGAAGATTTGGCGTTGTGGTGCAGTTGGTGGGGCAGCCTAAGCACTCCATGGGCAGCAAGAGTTTTCTGTGCTGGCACCTTTGGTGTGGGAGGAATCTTCGTCCTTATGCAATTTTGAGAGTCGGGCTGGCAGTTGTCAGACACCAGAAAAAAGCAAACAACAGCCCTTATCCAAAGGAAAGAAAGACTGGAAGGTTTGGCTTTGTGGTTTAGTTTTTGGGCTAGGCTAAGAACACCTAGGGCACCAAGAGTTTTCTGTGTTGGTACCTTTGTTCTGGGAGGAAGAATTGAACAGCGTGACCCAACAATTTCCTCCCAGAACAAAGGTGCCAGCACAGAAAGCTCTTGCTGCTCATGAAGTTTCCAGGCTGACAAACCAACTGCACCACAAAGCCAAAGCTTCCAGACTTTCTTTCCTGGGGATAAGGACTGTTGTTTCCTGTTTTCAGCCCTACCTCCCAACTGCCAGCCTGATTCCCAAAATTGCATACAAACAAAGATTCCTCCCAGAACAAAGGTGTCAGCACAGAAAGGGGCAGGTTCAGTTTACCTTTGGAGAGAACGCACACACCTGCCCTCCCACCCGCAACTGGGAACTCTCCTACTGGGAGAGTTGGGAGCTGAGCAGTCCCTCCTCACAGATCCCTAAGTGGTACCTGAGTTTTCAAAAGCATAACTATCTAGAGTAGCTAAAAAAGGACATCTGTACATCCTTTTCTCATGCCTTACAAATTTCAATAGAAAAGACACCAATCCTGAAGTAATTTGAGCAGTGTTCTGTCTTTCCTTTCTTTGTAATTTCCTAGGAAACTGCATTGCCACAGGCACCTCCACTGGATCGATTCCTTAAGGACTGCTCCTGTGGAAGGACTCCTGCAGCACAAGTTCCCGGGGAACTGTCTGCCACAGGAGGAAGCCCACGCTGGAGCAGGGAAAGGACTCTTGGCCCTGAACAGTGGCAGAAACAGTGTGCAATGAAGTGCCCATAAAAGCCATTCCCCTTTCCCAAGGTTATTTAACCATAATTTATTTATTATTTATAATGACGTAAAACAAGGCTGCGTTTTTGCACCAACCCCATTCACAATCTTTTCCAGCAGGATGCTCCAAAGGGCCACGGCAGACCTCGATGAAGAAGGTGGGATCTACATCCGATATCATACCCGTGGAAGCCTTTTCAACCTAAGGCAATTGAAGGCCCACACTAAGACCTTAAACCATCTTGTCCGGGAGCTGCTTTACGCTGCCGCCGCCGCCCTCGTGGCTCACACAGTGGCAGCTCTGCAGCGTTTAACATCCTGCTGTGCTGAGGCTGCTGAGCTCTTTGGGCTGGGCGTCAGCTTGAAGAAGACAGTTTTCCATCAGCCTGCACCTCAGGAAGTCTTCCATCATCCCCATATCACCATTGGCCAATCAGAGCTCAAATCAGTCCAGCAGTTTAATTACCTGGGTACCCTCATCTCCTCAGACGGTGAGATTGACGGAGAGACAGACAACAGGTGAGCAAAGGCATCGAGAGCTTTCGGAAGGCTCCATCAAAGAGTCTGGAGAAATAAACACTTGAAGAAAAGTACCAAGATCAGTGTTTACAGAGCCATTGTGCTGTCTACTCTGTCATATGGGTCCGAATCATGGGTCATCTACCACCACCACCTGCGACTGCTCGAACGCTTCCATCAACACTGTCTCCGCTCAATCCTAAACATCCACTGGTCAGATTATGTGACCAATCCATCTGTTCTAGAACAGGCAGCAGTCACAAATATTGAGGCCATGTTGCTGAGAACACAGCTGAGCTGGGCAGGGCACGTCTCCAGGATGAAGGACCAACCACCGCCTCCCGAAGGTCCTGCTTTATGGTGAACTTGCCACCGGCTGCCGCGAGAGAGGAGCCCCGAAGAGGAGATACAAGGACTGCCTGAAACAACATCTCAGCCTTGGTCACATTGATTGTCATAACTGGTCTACTCTGGCCTCCAATCGGGAGGTCTGGAGACACACCATCTATAACGCTGCTGCTCCCTTTGACAGCGCACGCAGGATCATGCTTGAGGAGAAAAGACAGCACAGAAAAAATCGTGTCTTGCCGATCCCATCCAAGGAGTCTTTCTGCTGTGCCTTTTGCAACCCATCCTGTCTATCTCACATTGACCTCTTTAACCACCAGCGTGCTTGTAGCAAATGTGGGTAGAGCCCTTCCCAAATCTTTGTTGGCGAAGCCCAGCCATGATAATGATGATAAAGTGGTCTGTGGGTGTGCATGCTTTATGGAGCTATCTTCATGCACCCAGCACACTGAATGAAGTCATGTGGGCTTTCTAACCCAAAATCTGGTTGGAGAGTTTGTTTCCCAGTTTTCAGTACCAGAACCTGATGGAACCAAAGGGACCCTGTGACACTGTGGGGGCTCAGGGAACCAAAGGGACCCTGTGACACTGTGGGGGCTCAGGGAACCAAAGGGACCCTGTGACACTGTGGGGGCTCAGGGAACCAAAGGGACCCTGTGACACTGTGGGGGCCTCGTGGTGCCCAGGGCTGAGGAATCCCGTGGGTGCAGGTGGCTCAGGGAGCAGCTGCAGTTGGAGCTGTGGGATGAGCTCTGGGTGAGGGGCCTCAGACAAAAGGCCGTGAGCTGCCCACCCTGGAGCAGCCAAGGGAGAGGACACTTGGAGACAGGGCAGGAGCCCAGGACTCAGCAGGAAGAGCGTTTTGTGTGCTTGGACTGTGAGGAGATAAAACCCCAAGGAGTTTTTTGTTGGGGGTCCTTCCTCGAGGCACCAGCTCAGCCTGTTTTTGTGTTTCTTCACAAGAAAGAAATTGTTTTACTGTTTTTAAGACATCAGAGACTCTTCCATGGGAAAGCTGGGGTGGAAGCAGTGAGGAAACCTGGTCTGACTGTGAGAGTGGGGGTGTGGGGAGTCACAGGGGATCCATTGGGTCACTGGAGCTGCTGCTGCTGGGAAGGGGCCTGAGGGTCAGCAGTGCCAGTCTGGGCTGGTGGGAGAGTGACTGCCAGGGAGTCTTGGGAATGGTGAGCCTGGGAAGTTCCCTTAAGAGTGTGAGGGGGATCTGGTGTGCAGAGACCCCCAGGAGCCCCCTGAGCCGCTCTGCTCATGGCAAGGATGCAGAGAAGGCAGAGTTACTGAACACCTTTGCACTGACAAGACCAGCCCTCAGGGATCTCTGGCCCAGGAGACCAGGCTATAGGAATGTTGGAAGGAAGACCTTCCCTTGTTCAAGGAAGATTGGGTCAGAGAACACCTCAAATAACTCCACACCCACAAGTCCATGGGACACTTCATGACCTCCTGTCACCAAGGGGACCCTGTGACACTGGGGCACCTCGTGGTTATCAGTCTCTTCCAAACGTTGTGTGCAACCACAGAGAGGCAAAACAGTGGAGCCTGAGTGTGTGGATCCAAACTCTTCCCATCTCACCTGAAGATGTCCCTGCTAACAGAGGTCCTGTGTGTTCCCTCTGCTCTCTGGGCACTTGCATCCTTTGAGAGCTGCCCATCACTCTGGTAGCCAACAGCACAGGGCAGGGCCTCTCCTGGAGGGGGGAGCAGAGACATCTTTCCTATATCACCTTGCTCAGAGCCTCATCCAACCTGGCCTTGAATGTTTGCAGGGATGGGGCATCCACCACTCCCTGGAAATGTGTTCCTGTGTTTCAGCATTCTCACTCTAAAATATTTCTTCTTTATCTCTAGTCTGAGATAAAGAAGTTTTTTTTTAGTTTAACCCCCTCACCCCCTGTCCTATTGTGACAGGCCCTACTGAACCCTTTGCCCACGTTTCTAAAAAGTTGCCTTGAAGTACTGGAAGGCCCCAGGGAGGTCTCCCCACAGCCTTTTCTTCTGCAGGCTGAAGAGCCCCCACTCTCTCAACCTGTCTCCATCCGAGAGGTGCTGCAGCCCTGGGATCCCCTTGGTGGCCTCCTCTGGAAGTGCCCCAAGAGGTGCGTGTCTTTGCTGTGCTGAGGAGCCCATGGAGCTGCAGGAGATGCCAGGGCTGGCAGGGCAATCCCCCCAAGCCATTGCCATTGCGGGCGGGTGCGTTGCAGACAGCCAGAGGAGCCCAGAGCTGGAGGCAGCACTGCAGGAGGGGTCTCAGCTGAGCGGAGCAGAGGGGCAGAACCCCCCTCCCCTGCTGCCCACGCTGTGGGATGAGCCCAGGACCCCAGGACGTGGGGGGTTGTGGGCTGTGAGCTCCCACTGCTGGCTCCCATCCTGCTTTTCATCCCCCACTATCCCCATGGCCTTGGATGCAGGGCTGCTCTCCATCCCTTCAGCCCCGAGCCTGGCCCTTGAGATCTGGGGGCATTTGACACCCGCTGGCCCCTTTGATCCCCTTTCCATCCCTCCCAGAGCACAGTGGAGATCCAGGTGCTCCAGGGGCTGCCCCATGTGCCTCTTGCCTTTCCCAACCCCCAGGAGGGACATTCCATGATGCCCCAACCTGCACTGCTCAGAATGCACATGGAGGGGTTGAAGGGGATCTCATGTGCAGAGACCCCCAGAAGCCCCCTCTGCTCATGGTGGGGGTGCGGCCAGAGAGGCACTGGGTGTGCAGGGGCTGGAGAAGGAGGGGACAGGGACATGGGGACACACATGGACATGGGGATACACATGGACATGGGGACACACATGGATGTGGGAACACACATATGGACATGGGGACACGCATATGGACATGGGAACACACACATGGACATGGGGACACACATGGACGTGGGGACACACATGGACGTGGGGACACACACATGGACATGGGAAGACACAAATGGACACAGAGAGCATTTGCTTTGCATCAGGGGTTTATTGATCATTCCAGGGAAATTCCCAGGGCACCCAGGGGATCAGGGGGGTCCTCCAGAGATGATCATCTCCTCATGCCACTGGAGGGAGACAGGACATGGGTGTCACCACCACTTCCAGTCCTGAAAGACAGAACCCAAAATGGGATCCCCGGTGTCCACCAGCATGAGAGGGGCCTTGTCCTGACCCTCTCTGTGCAGGGACCCGGGGCAGAAGAAGGGAATTGGAACCCTGGATATACCTAGGACAGGACTTGGCTCCCAAGATCCATGGGGCCCCCAGAGCCTCTCCCCCTGGATGCCCTGAAGTCTCCCAGAGCCCCTCCCTGCCCTCACGGTGACCCTGAGGGTCTGCAGAGCCCCCTGAGTGCAAGGAAATGCTTGGAGGCAGCTCTGTCCAGTTCACCCGGACATGGATCAGGGACAGCCCACTTCATGTCCCTCAAGCTCTGCCCACCCTGCAGGGCTCAGGAATCCCCCACGACCCCCTCCAGGACCCTTTGTGGGGAAGAGGACCCTCCATTATTTCTCACCTGGACAGGCAGCTCCACCTGGTCAGTCACGGGGTGCTAGGAAGAAAGGCGGGGTTAGAGATACACTGGGGTGTACTGGTGTAGGAGATGTGTCCAAGGCACGGGGGACGTGCCAGGGCTGAGAAGCCCAAAGGAGCATGCGTCTAAATGGATAACCCTATTGGTTAGAAGGTCACATGATATCAGGGTATAAAGGGAAGCGCCAAATTTGAAATAAACTCTCTTTGATCACCACCTCAGAAGAGCGTACATCCTTCTTTACCATGCAAAGTACCCGCCACGCTACATATGGCGCACCCGAACTAGGGACTTTTCAACTTATATTAAGCCAGTTTAGCATATCCTGAATCAGGCACAAAAATTGGCAATTCCGGCATTGTCTCAACTTTATCGAGATGGGAATTTTCACCGAAAAAACACAGACGTCTTTAAGTCGTTGTCTCAGAGCGTCTGAGAAACGCAATCCTAGTTTAGTGAGCTCCAAAAATATAAGAGATAGTGCACAGGAAAAGAAGAGAGAAGAAAAGAAGAAAAGAAAAAAACGGCAGATCGAGGCAGCCAGATAGGGCGGAGTGGACTCCAACATACGCCGGAGCGGTGAGTCACGCTGAGAGGCAGCGCCGACATCGCACGCGGCAAGGACTTTTCCCTAACCGGTGCGGTGCCCGCAGCTCGGAGACCCAGGCAGCGGAGCACCTTAAAACCGCCAGAGGAAGCCCCGCTACCTGCCGCTTGCCACAGCTCGGCCATGCGCGTAAAAAGTGGTTCCGCCGCTGCCGCATTCCAACATCCTCAGTGCTACCGCCAGACCCCGCGAAGCCCGCATCGGTTTCTGCCTAGCAGAAACTGCTGCAGCTCACCGCCACGCCCGCCGCCCCTGCCGGCTCCGTAGCACGCTTAGAAGCCGCGCCGCGCCCCCGCCGTGCCCCCCCCGCACCGCATTCAAAGCAGCGCGGGATATACTGAAGCCGAGCCAAGTGTGTGCTGCGCCGCGACTTCCCGCCACAGTGCCGGAACCCCCGCACTGCCCAGCGAACTGCGGGAACCCCGGAGCCGCTTCCAGCCGCTGCCGGAGAGCCCCGAGCCCCCCACTGTGCAGAGGGAACCCACGCCGAAAGCCGCCACGCGCCTGAGCCGCGCTGAGCCGCCCGCGCCCGCGCCTGCCGCCGTGCCACCGCCACCGCAGTCTCCGTGGTGCCAGCAGACACTGCTTGAAGACACCGCCAGTGCCCGCCACCACATGGCGCTGCCGCCGCCATGCGTCCGCAGACGCCGCTGCCGCCGCCCCACCACAGACGTGCCGATCACCCGCGCCGATTGCCTGCTGCTGACCGCCTGCCGCCGCCGCTCACTGCCAGCGCCTGCCACAGCCCGACCACCGCTGAGCCCGACCGCCTCCACCAACAGACAGCGCCTCCGTCACCCACGCGGAGAACCAGGACAAGCCAGCAAACAGACAAAGACTCTCCAGCAGCGCACGTCTACAGCACCGAGATTCAAAGGTAAAATGGGAAATTTTCTCTCCACTGAGATATCACAGGACACAGATGCACTGGCTATCCTGCTAAAACCATATCACATACAAGCTACAAGGGCAGAACTAACAGAACTGGTACGCTTTATTAAGGCAGCTGTACCTGAACTGCCATTAATTGAAGCCCTTCACATAGAAATATGGGACAAAATAGGAAACCTTATAAAACAGAAAGCGCAGGGGGGAGACCCCCAAGCTAACAATGCTTTTCCAGCCTGGCAAGTCATAATGTCTGCACTAAGCAGAGCACACGAACGGACAACACACGCATCCAACACCAACATGCACCCCCCTGCTCACACTGCTGGCAACAGCCCGACTTTTAGGCGTGGGAAGCTTAAACACACAAAGTCCAGCAGGGGGAGGGAGAAGAGCTGTTCGTGATTTAAGTTTCGGGTCAGGAACCAGGAGCCAAAGGGACGCAGGTTGGCGGGAAGGGACGGGGCCTGTGATGCGAGATCCCAGCCCATGGGACCAGCGCAGAGGGCCCCATAATAGCGATGGGGGGGTAACCCAGCATATTTGCCACCCCGCACCGCGGATGATCGCCGGCCATGTGCCCCGGGATGGGTGCCACCATCCTGCCCGCCACATGGACTGGAAACCGACCCATCTCTTCCGGCCCCAGAGCTGCCCCGCCCCACCCATAGGCACAAAGTAGGAGGTAACCCCGCCCCCTCGCTGCCCCCACCACCCCCCACAATGAACCGGGTTCACTGGGGCCACAGGGGGGGAGGAATGGGGGGATGAGGAGAAGAGACCAGGGATGGTTCTGCCGGGAGGGAGAGAAGTAGCAAACGGGGAAGGATCGGTTGATAGGTATGCCACACGATTGTAAGACAACGTGTGGCTGGCCGATTTTAGGGAGAATTGCTCTGCTTATGCCAGTGACCCACAGGCAGGTGTAACAGCACATCAGTTAACCAGGGATGCAAATTATAGTTCAATAGATACACAATATAAATACCATAGAGAGATATGCGGTGTAATAGCCAAACAAGTAGAATACAACAAAACCAGAGAGATGCTGTATAAGCAATTGGCTTTTGAAAAGGCAGGTTCAAGCTGTGGACAAGCTTTGCAAACCCCTCTTGAAAGGGAAGGCTACAGCATTGCTTAGTTCAACCCTACCAAAGAGTTAGCTCTGTGAAACACCAATCTAACCCTTTTGCTATAACCCTAAAAGCCCAGTTAAAAGATGAGGCCAGACATAGAGCTAGTTGTGTTACATGTGATGACAGTAATCACTCTCAGAGAGATTGTCCTTGGAGACCCTTAGCAGCAACATCCCACAACTACCTAAGCAGCAGGGAATGGGCTGAGTTATACCCAGGGTGCCATAAGCAAGGCAAAAGCTATGCCATAAGCATTGTACTGCTTGCTGCCATGCTGCTTATCATCCCCTCCGCCACCCGCTTTCCCGAGCAAGAGAGGAAGCAGCTTAAGGCAAGCCACAATGTGCCAACAACCAGCCCCAAAAATACCCCTGTATTCTGCACCCCCAAGAAAAGTGAGAAGTGGAAAACACCGCAAATGTTAAGAGCAGAAAACGCAGTCATAAAGCATGTGGAAGCCTTGCAGCTTGGACTGCCCCTACCTATAAAGCTTCCAGCAAATTGGCTTCTAATGATAACTGATTTAAAGAACTATTTCTTTACCATCCTTCTGCACCCTGAGAATGCGCCAAGGTTTACATTTTCCATCATGGCCTTGAACAATGCACAGCCCATGCAAAACTATTGCTGGGCTGTCCTTCCTTGGAGGATGCAAAACAACCCGACGAGAAATCAGACAATTATCATACACCATCATGCAGATGACACATTAATAACCACGGCCACAAGAAATGAACTGCCATTTGTTATTACTGCTCTAACCAAAACTGTCCAAGATGCAGGACTTCAGGTTGTTTCAGAGAGGATCCAACCATCACAACCCTGGACTTATCTTGGACGGAGGATCACACAGCAAGAAATTTCCACACAGCCACTGCAGCTTGAGGTAAAGGACATTTTAACTTTATATGAGTTGCAAAAACTCCTGGGGGCCATAAATTGGTTAAGGCCTATTTTAGGCATAACCACAGAGGACCTACACCCTCTGTTTGTGCTGCTAAGGGGGGACTCCAGCCTAACGTCTAACAGGTCTCTGACAGCAGAGGCAAGGCAAGCGTTAGACATTTGTGCCAAGGCGATAGAGAATAGGCAGGGCAGGAGGAGAAATCCTGAGCTGCAAATCTGCCTAGCCTTAGTTCCCAGCAGGTACCAGCCATTTGCAGTCTTGTTTCAGTGGGATCAAACTGAGAAAGGCCCGCTGCTAATTCTGGAGTGGCTCTTTCTGCCCCACACACCACCTAAGACTGTGTGGCCCATTAACAAAGTGTTTGCTAAGCTTGTCATTAAAGGCAGAGGACGACTGCAGGAACTGGACGGAAGGGATCCTGCCATCACCTACATCCCAGCTATGAAGGACAATTTGAATTGGATGCTGGCTGAGGATGCAGGATTCCAAGCTGCCTTAGCAAGCTTTAGTTGGTAATATTTCAATCCATCTCCCTAAACACAGATTGTGGGCAGAAATCAGTAATTTGCCTTCAAAGGCCACTACCAGATGCAAAAATAAACCAGTAAAAGGCCTCAGAGTCTTCACACATGCATCTGGAAAAAACATGAAAGGCTGCAATGACTTGAGTAAATCCTGCCACAGAACAGTGGAAATGAGAACTACAGAACATGAACCAAACTTCTGTACAGGTTCTGCAACTGACTGCCATTCATATTGCCTTGAGAAAATTTTCTGAACAACCTTTTAATGTTGTAACTATGCCTGTTATACTAAAAGGTTAATTCCCCGTCCTGAAAGTTAGTTTCTTTGAGATATTGTTAACCCTCACCTGTTTTTTGAAATGCGTTCTGTTTGGTTTCTTGTGATTCATAGAAGGTTTGATTTCTATATAATACACACAAAATCACATGCTAACATGCCAGGGCCAATGACTGACAGATCCACAAAACATAACTCCACAGCATCCACTGAACAAAACACCAAAAGTGTAAAACACACTAGCTTAGTTGCTTAGCAACCTTTGGTACCCCAAAGCAGATTAACACTAATAATAAATCGACTCCACTTCCTATCAAATAGAAAAATTCTCATGTCACAAACATTCCACACTAACCCATAAGACAGGCAATTATTGAAAAAGCACATCACACACTGAAACACATGTTCAATGAACAACAAAAAAGGGGGAGAATCTGTGTAGCCCGCAAGAACATCTGTAAAAAGCTATGTATGTTATCAATTTTTTAAATTGTGACAGCACTGAAAAGAGTAAGTATGAAAGGCAACATAGGCCCCAGGCTTGTGCCTCTCCCGAACCACTGGTCATGGTAAGAAACTTGAATTCAGGACAGTGGACGAGATCCCTAGATTTTGTGACTTGGGGGGGGAAGCTATGCCTGTGTGGTGACAGGAAAAGAGCTTAAGTGGATTCCTTCCAGGTGTGTAAAACCCTATTCAGGTACACAACCACAACAGCAAGAACCAGAGTAACGCAGAAGTTATAAAAAAGTTATGTTTATATTTCAGGTTTACATTAAGGGACGACCAATGTGGTAAAAAGCAGTCTGTAAAAAATCTGTATGTGAGATGAAGGAGTGGCAGCCGCCGATGAATGAAAATGAATGAAAAGAGTGAATGAATAAAAAAAAGTTGTTTGACTGGACAAATATTAAAACACAAAACACCTCACAAAATAACAAATTACCTCTGCCACAAGGTCACTTTAAAAGAATTTAGTTTTGCTAAGTTTATCCTGTTTCTTAAATAAAGTTGAACTCCCCCAGTTATTAAAAACCCTCAGATTAATAAAGGTTATAAGTTTATACACGGTTGGGCTAAGGCCCCTGGGTTAATAAAGTTATTTCTCCAAGTTGCAGTACCCTTTAGGAATATAAGAAAGTTTTATAAGGTTTACCATAGAGGTATAAGAAGCCAAAGCAAGCGATGTGCTGGGTCATTGCAAGATTTAGTAGTTTACAATGTATTGTTCTGATTGTTTGCACTGTTGTTATTACACTGCTTTTGTGACCTTCTTAAATAATTGAGAGGGGGGTGATGTAGGAGACGTGTCCAAGGCACGGGGGACGTGCCAGGGCTGAGAAGCCCAAAGGAGTATGCACCTAAATGGATAACCCTACTGGTTAGAAGGTCACATGATATCAGGGTATAAAGGGAAGCGCCAAATTTGAAATAAACTCTCTTTGATCACCACCTCAGAAGAGCGTACATCCTTCTTTACCATGTAAAGTACCCGCCACGCT
>NW_024103510.1:0-31639 GCF_003945595.2 Pipra filicauda | reverse complement strand
ATGCAGGAAGGATTCTAGAATATGATACACCACAGAATTTGTTGCAACGAAAAGGTGCCTTTTCTGAAATGGTTGCAGAGGCTGGGATAAGAAGATAAAGAAAACTAATGAATGAATTCTTAAGGAACACTCAAGGGGTCTCTGGCATTCCCCATATATAATATAGATGCAATATTTTATATTCCTTATAAAATACCTTACTTAAGAGCTTAATCAAGAGCTTCTGGCAGCATTGCTGTTTACTACAGCTACAACCTGTTTATATTGATCAGATTTCCTAAAATAACTTTCAGATTTTATACAAATCACTTCTTTTGATCATGTTGGCACTGGAACAACATAACGAAGCAGTAATTTTCATGGCATATGTTAACTGTTGCACTAGTAAAGACTGATTGAAAAATAAATCTTGCTGTTCACAGGTTGGTCTTAATTAAAAAATAGTACTTAATTAAGCTGCTCTGTCATTATGCTCATTTAGTTAATACATTCTTATTATGATTACGCATTCAGGAAAAACAAAACTTGTTGTGTGGACATACAGACAGACGTCACTTGGGGCTGATTTTTAAGACATGTATATGTACGTGTATACTTAGGCAGTTCTTGAGACAATAAATGTGCCTTTTGACCTTGTGATTTCTGAATAACTGAAAACCATACATCTTATGTATCTAATTGTGCATTACAAAATCCCATTGTGAAAGAATCCCAGAAAAATACAGTCAGGTGCAGCTGCCTCTTTGCTAGTAAATTTTAAAGTAAACCTCAGTACTAATTACAGCAGCAGGACAGGTTATATACATTTACTGAAAGTGCCAGTCAAATGTGCATGTGCTTTTTACTACAGTTCCTGAAGCTCTTCCAATTTAATACCAACTCAACCAGTGTAGTTGTAGTCAACCTTCACTTAGTTTTTTAAGATCAGATCCCCATCGACTGCTTTAAAAAAAAAAAAAAGGTACCTGAATACAGTTCCAGGCTACAGCCCTGTTATATTAGTTTAATATTGACACCTGGTTTATATCAAGTATGATCTTAATTTTTTTACCCAATAGCAAGCAAAACATATTTGCTGTTTTAGAAGGGTGGTGGAGACTCCCTGAAGAGAGTTCCTCAAAGATGTGATTCTACTGCAGTGAAGGTGAATGATTTCTCTCTCCTTTCCTGAAGGTAAAAACGCAAGCCTATCCTCATACGTTACAAAGTACTGTCCAGTTTAACTGGCTGCAAAACACAACTCAACATACTTTCACTCCCAGAAAACTGTTAGAAGCATATAATGGTTTTTGACTAGGAACAACCCAGCCCAAGTAACTATTATGTTCTGAAAGTCCTGGAGAGGCAGGTATTAGAAAATATTTCTCAAGAAACAGAAAAATGTTCTGCTTTTCTTCTCTTTTCCTCTTTTTTCTCCCAAATGAGGCCAGCAGTACCTTCCCAACTGAGCAGGACGTTTTCATGCCCACATTTGCCTTCCCTGCAATATTCACAGTGCCCCAGGCAGGCTCTTCTGTGGCTCTGCTTCCCCCAACCTTGTCCCCATCCCTTCCCTGCCTTTTCATGCTGCCCCTCCAAACCTGTCCTTACCTGAAGTGTTGCAGAGGCACTGGAAAGGACTGAAGTGAGTGCCATTCCATAAGTGATTAATAAGCTTTAGGCATAAGGCTAGGAGAGGTAGACTTCAGTACCTCAGAGACCAATCCCTTTTGCAAGGTCCAGAGAAAATAATCTGAGGACTGGCATTGGTGCATGGTAATCTTTACTTTCTTTATTTAGTATTATTTGTGGGAAGGAGGGTTTTCTGTGCTTACTGACAGGCTGACATAGCCTTTCAGCTTCAGACTCCCTTCAGACCACAGCTGGGAGAGCTGCAGACTGAACAATTTCAAAGTCTGAGTGAAAAGAAAATGCAGTCCTAGTGCCAGCTAAGCCAAATACATTCCTTCTCTTTCAGCAAGCTGTACCCCTCACATTTAACTTTGTAAAAGGAGGTGCACCAGAGGCAGAAGCAGCACAATATGCTCCTGCTGTTCCCATGCAGCAATGGCTTACCAAAATAAATCACCTAACAGACTCAGGTAGGCAGGGAAGGGCAGTTTTGCATTAAGCACATCACCCAGGCTTTGCAGCCTCTCCTTGCCTCACACACCCGATGTCAGAGGCACTCTAAGAAACAAAGAAGGACCACTTGGCTGAGTTCAGTATTAACTCAGGTTTTGTAGTACCCAACCCACCAAACCACCACAGCACCAGCCAACTCCCCTTGCCAGCACAAAGCCATGTAGCCCTGCAGGCCAGCTCAGTGCACACCTCACCCCTTCTGCCCTTTCTCCTCCAAACAGGAATTCCCCTAAGCCTCCCAGGTCCCAGTCTTGTCCTGAGGGACCATTCATAGGCACCCACCATGTGAGAAAGGCTCTGCCCCACAGGGCCACCACCTGCTCAGAGTCCTGAGAAGGTGCTTGGGCCTGTTGGGCCTGGGCAGGTGACCTTCACTTGGCTGGAGATCCTGAGAGGGACCCAACTGTTCATCCAGTTGAGGATGAACTCCTCAGCTCCTTGAGGAGCTACTCTTGGACTCCTTTTCCAGCCAGATACCTTGGGATAGGGAAAGGAAGGGTGGGACAGCAAAAGGACCAGAGCAGGTCTGTGAGAAGTGAGAATGAGGCTCAGAAGGGATAGAAATTGCTTTTATTAAAAACATTCTAAAATGTTATTTATAAAATGCATTTCATCCTCTGCACTGGGAAACAATTCAGGAACATACAACTGTTGAGGCCTCTTAATGCTTTCAGAATTTCAACTCACAAAACAGGCTTAAGCTATAGAAACTTGTTACACATCTAACACCACAGGCAAGTGTAGATTTCAAGGATTTTAGAAAGATTTCAGCCTTCAAATATCAATTTGTTTAAAGAGAGACTTTTGATAAGCAGCCCATGTGCATACCTGAAAATATCCACTTAGTACAGCAGACTCATCTTTAAAATTCAATGGTTTGTGTCAAAATACAGTATTAAAAGATACAAAATAAATAATTTGCAGAATTCAAAAAAGTTATTTAATAAATAAGGATGCATTGTGAGATACCCAATGTACAGTAATTTCTCCACTAAAAAACCCAACCTGTATAGAAATTTGAATAAATACCCTTTTGTGAATTTTTTTACAAGTAAACAACTCACCCTTCCCTTCCAATTCCCAGATTAACACTGAAGGAGATTTAACTCCTCCAGAGTGAAGGAGTATGTGAAACAAACAAAAGTACTTCGTTTATTTGCCTCGAGAGTTTACCAGTTTAAAGTCACTCCCACACTCCTTGGGACAACTTGTCCCAAAACTGCAAAAAGCTTTTAATCATTTAACTTACTGTGATGTGGTTCTGTTTTTACACAGGTCTGCTTGTTTTACACAGTGCATTAAAGACATGAAGGCTAAAGCCCTACTGTAACTCCAGTAGGTTTTGAGATGAATTCACAGCACAGCAGAAGCAAAGGTCACAGTGATTCCAAAGACATTGGAATGTATGTTGAACACATTTATATCTGCAAAGCAAAGGCCCCAAACAGCAGCTGAGGACTGTACCGATTGGCATTCATCCATGGTTTCCCTGGAAAGGCACTTTTTTCACTGCAGGAGTTTTAGCTACTGGAAGTTCCATATGGACTTAGGTGGGGTCACTTTCAAAGAGGCACAAAGGGAAAAAGAATCCTCAAATAAAAAAAAAAAATCACTTTGGCCTTCAAGTCAGGGAAATGAAACAGATGTTAGCAGTATTTCGGGAATCCTCTGTCAAGTTAAACAATGTTGATGGAATGCTGTGTGCAGCTATGATTCAATTTAAGAGGTTTTTAATTGGATTACTTCAAAGATACGTTTAGAAAAGAGCTACGCAAACAGCTGAGTCAGCACAACTGATTTATGGCACTGCCATAAATCAGGTCTACTGCCAAGAGAGTAATAAGCCTATTTTAATATAGTCATAGGTTAAAACAATAAATCTAAGCCCCACATTAACTTTTGGCAAGGTTTAATATAAACAAAATTATTCTGCAGAAGACAAGAAAATGCTTAGAACCACCTGTTACTAGAACTTACCTGGTGAAGACTGGGCTGATGGGTGTTGAAGCCAGTCTTGGCTGAATGACATGTTTTTATCACAGAAATTTCTACACAGATAAAAGAATTCAACTGTCCTTTAAGTATTGCTTTATTCCTCCAAAGAGAGTAGAACTGTCACCAATTAGGGTTTTTTTTCAGATCAGTAATTTTTTTCTCCTCATGCATTTTCAAGATAGCTGGATAGCAAACTATGTGTCTAAAACAGAGTCTTAAGAAGTGCCACCTCAAACCCCAAGGTACACACACTGTTTTCTTCCCAATAGGACAGCTACAACCTCTGTTCCGTTTAGAGTGAGGACATTACAAAACTTAATCCAGAGATATGAGCTAAAAAGTATGAAGGAGTTGGGTCAATTTTCATTTACTAGGATTACAGGAACCAGACTTCATCTAGGCCATGGATGAAGACCCACACTTCTATCCCACACTTTCTCCCTGAGGACAGGATGGCTTGGGGTCCATCAGGGGAAAGACATCACACACTTGCAGATGAACAACAGTGAAATCTGTATGGGTCGAATTCAAGGGTAGACAGACAAGTGTGGCTTTAAGATACATAAAATTACTGCAGTTTTAAAACAAGGCAAGGGAGGTATGAATATCTCTGTGGAGAACATCAGTGGTAGAACAGCAGCACCTGTGTGTTAACCATCACAGCCAGATCAGGAATTAAGGCCTTGGAGACACATCAAGTAACTACGTTGGCAAGAGCTACGTTTTCAATAAGGTTTCCTGAAACATGAGACGATTCTCCATAGAGCCTCAGCAATACCAGTATGCTGTTATGAACAGCAGAAGAATCAAGTGAATGCCTAAGTCTCATTCAAGCTGCAACATGCCTTTTAGAAAGGTGCTTAAATGCTCAAATGGCTCAATCTAATAAATAAATGTAAGCTGAGCATTGCCAGTGCTCTGTGTGTTAACACTGCTTCACAGTTAAAGTAAATATATTGGACCTGGGAATATCTACAGTACCACATTATCTCAAACCTTTGGTCACAGTCCCTTTATATTTTAAACACACACCGCTCCAGGATTTGCTAATAAAATTTAGCAAGAAAATGTGGGTGTGTCATCACTAGCATTTTCATCCAATAGCCAATCTCCAAGTAAATACAGCACACCTCAGAACTCGTTTGTACCTTTAAAGTAACATCAAGCTTTAACACAGGTAGGTGTCCAGTAACACCTCACTGGAACAGATAAAAATGAAATAGAATACAGCTAAGATTAGGCTCCACTGCCAGTCAGATGAGTGTGCACCTTCAGAGCACACTTTTGGAGAGCTGGAATGCAATTGGGAAGAGTTTCTTTTCAGTTAAAATTAGTCTTCCGTAAATTCTTATTAGGGATTTCTACGGCACTGACTTGAAGAGGCCAGGACCCTGCAACAATTCCTGCTTGGATGGCTACACCCGTCACAACTGCCAGGTCAGGATCTACAGAGGTGTTGGGTTCCTTCCCAAAGAAGTCCCGAATAACTTTACGTATTTGGGGAATCCGCGTGGAGCCACCGACTAACACAATTTCATCCACTTCTCCTTTGTCTACGTGGCCATCCTGCAACACTTGCTCAATGGGCACAAGAATCTTCTCAAAAAGGTCTTCATTTAACCTCTCAAACAGCTTCCGAGAGATTTCCATTTCAAACACAACTTCAACAAAGCCGTTCTCTGCTTCGGAAGTGTCTCCAAGGCTGTTCAGGTCTCTTGTTTTTTGTGAAGGCTCACCTTTTAGCGCACTGCTTGGTTTTACCTGACTTTTTGGAAGTTCTTTGGTAAGCCTGTTTTCTGGCAGAGTCAACACCACACAGCGTAGCTGCCTCATGAACAGTCAGATTTAATTTAACTGCTTCCACAGCCTGTCTGAGGCGGTGAATCTCTTCCTTTCGGGTTGGCAGAGAACCGTATGTTTGACGGAGGTGATCATACAAATACAGCATCAACCTCTGATTGAAATCCTGTCCTCCAAGTTTGTTGTTACCTGAAAGATCAAAATAGAAGGCATCAGACACATCACTTTCAAAGCAGCATGTATCTTCTTTACTGGGAGGTGGTGCTCAAGGATCAGAACAATCATGCAAGCACAAGAGCTCACAGAGCTGTGAAAACAGACAAAAATGTTGTCCTCTGAAGAACAAATGATGGATAATAATTTCCATTGTTTTGTTTTGACTGAGAACAGGAATTTACTCAGTGGACCTCTGTCTAAATAAATTAGAATGAAGCTGCTGAATCTTCCTTGCTGTTCCACTCTTACAGCAGCTCACATCAAAACTTGCTCATCAAGGTTGGCACTGCACCTCAGACCTGTCTGCACCCAAGTCATCTGAAAGGCAGTCGTGCACTCACTACAGTCTGACTAAATATTGCTGCCACTTGCCTCTGTGCCGAGTGATGAATCATCCTGGCACACAGGAATCACAAAACTTACTTCTGGGCATGGGCATTCCCAAAACCCACTCCACTGAGCTGGCACCAAACACAAAGCCGGGATGCTTTTCAGCCCCGGTCAATGATTTGCCAAGTATTCCCAGTTTGGAAAAAGTAACAGGAAGATTTGTAACAACCCTAGCCCTGCAAAAGCCCAGCCAAAGTAACTGTAACATGCACCAGCACTTTACTAGTGGGCACAAAAGTTGACAGCCATGGATAAAATGAAACCACGACTTACCCCTTGAGTCAGCCAAAACCTGAGACTCTGTGATCTTACTCACTGAAACCAGTCACAAACCTAATTCTGCATGGAAAGCAGCAGAGAATGCATTGGGAGAACATTTTGTGACACAACTGGTAGGTTTTAGAAAGCTCCTCCAATGGCAACTTCATATGCACCTTTCCTCTCACTCCTTCAGAAACAAAAGCATTTTTCTCACCTGCCATGGCTCGTGTGTAGAACATCCCTCCCATCTTGTTCAACAGAGACACATCCAAAGTTCCTCCACCCAAATCCACCACCAGAACATTAAACACATCAACTTTGTGGAGTCCATAAGCCATAGCTGCAGCTGTGGGCTCACTGATTACTCGCAAAACCCTCAGCCCTGCAAAGAGCAGAAACAAGAAGCAACAGTCAGGTACACTTCAGAAAACTGCAGTTCTCACATCAGAATGACATTTGCCATTACTTTGTTTTTTATTTAAACCAGATTCATTTTAAGTAAAATGTCAGATCTAAGGGAAGTAGTTTTCTGAGGGGTAATACCCAATGAACTCCTTTCCTTAGTTAATCCTAAAGTAGTACTGCTTCAGCATCAGGGCAAAGTCATGAACCACCATTTGCCCAAATACATTTCTTCTGGACAAACCTTGCTAAGGAGCCTTAACTTCATACATTCTGTTTCTGTTATTGTCCAAGGGTGCTCTATACAGTCTCCCTATTTGGAGATTACCAAAACCTCTATTTTCCCCAAAGCAAAACTTCCTTCTTCCAGACACCTATGTCTGCATTATCCAGTTGCACCTGCTGGGACTTGTAGACTGAATCCATTCTAAGCTTCTCTATCACTGATTCACTGTTTCTGCATCCTCCCCAAAGACCTTACTGTTAGTGAAACAGACCTGAAGGTTTCCTAGAAAAACACTGGAATACATCACCTGCAAGGTTAGCTGCCTTAACAGTAGCATTCCTTTGCCTTTCATCAAACTCTGCTGGCACAGACATGACTGCCTTGGAAATGGGCATGCCAAGGTTGGCTTCTGCCATTCTCTTCAGTTTCAGCAGCAGCTGGGAGCCAATCTGCTCTGGAGTGACGTGAAAGGTTCCATTAGTTGTCACAGAAAATTCGGCTGATCCGTTGTTGTTGAAAATCTAGAAGGATAAAGCAACACAAGCCACAGGTGAGAAGTCATTTTCCCACCCTGCTCCCACCACGTTTTATCTGCACACAGTGTCTTTAATCTGCAAAAAATACAAATGTGCTTTTGCCACTGCCTAGATCACATTAATTTCTTGGAGAATTATAGAAAACATGCCACTTAAGGGGTCCAAGTATATCCAAACAAGTGACACCCACTGAACCCCAGTAAGACACATCAAAAGAAGTTAAGACCTAGCAACTGTGTAATCCATTTCAACACCACAAAGACAGAAGTGATGCTTTTTAATCATTAGGTTACCCTACTGATAAAGCTTCCCACCACTTCTTCTTTTTGAAAGGAAGCAAACAGCTTGGTACTGGAACAGCTTCTCTTAACAAGTAAAGAATTCAGAAACTATTTGCAGTACCTGAAAATTGGTCTGTTTTCAGCAAATTCTGCACCATGTTCAATTAATGTAATACTTTTTTTTAGTAAAAAGCAGTTTTCAAGACATGCTGCTGGTCAAGTAAGCACTAGAAAAGTGGTAGACGAAAAAAATGCACTGGGGCAGAGATGTGACTTTTAAACTTTTATTTGATCTTTTTTTCAGAATTTCAGGGGAGAAGTGAAGTTTCAGCAAAGTACAGTTAGCATTTCAAGTTGAAATTTATCCTTCCAGAGAAAGGGCTGGAAGGTTACCCAGGCACACATTTCCTCGTAGGAAAAACCAGGGTTTTATGGAAAAATCACTGTCATCTCTTGTGCAGAGGTACATGACTTCCACAACCATTTCCTTCCCCTCTCTGGATATCTCTCAGGGTTTTCAGGCAGATTTAGCCAAATGACTCAAGGTCTGACAAGCTGATCACCCGTACAAATTTCAAGTGTCACAGAATCACAGAATGGTCTGGGTTGGAAGGGACCTTAAAGCTCTTAAAGCCCTGCCCCTGAAAATGGGCAGGGACACCTTCCACTAGACCAGGTTGCTCAGAGCTCCATCCAACCCGGCCTTAAACACTTCCAGGGATGGGACAGCCACACCTTCTCTGGGCAACCTGTTCCAGTGCCTCACCACCCTCACAAAAAAGAATTTCTTCCTAATATCTCATCTAAACCTGCTCTTTTCCATTTTGAAGTCATTCTCCCCTGTCCTGTCACTACGTGCCCTTGTAAACAGTCTCTCTCTACCTTCCTTGAAGGCTCCCTTCAGCTACTGGAAGACCACAATTTGGTCACCCCAAAGCTTTCTCTTTTCCAGGTTGAACAATCCCAATTCTCTCAGCCTTTCCTCATAGCAGAGGGGCTCCAAACCTCTCATCAACTTGGTGCCTCCTCTGGACTCGCTCCAACAGGTCCATGTCCTTCCTGTGCTGGGGACCCCAGAGCTGGAGGCAGCACTGCAGGTGGGGTCTCACCAGAGCAGAGCAGAGCAGAGGGGCAAAATCCCCTCCCTCCCCTGCTGCCCACACTGCTCTGGATGCAGCCCAGGACACGGGGGGGTTTCTGGGCTCCCAGTGCACATGGCTGGGTCATGTCCAGCCTCTCACCCACCAGCACCCCCAAGTCCTTCTCAGCAGGACTGCTCATCCCCCAGCCTGGACTGTGTCCTACAGCTTCCTGCCTGGAGGGAACTGAAGATGCTGCTTACCTTAAAGGGATACCTGCTGCTTTCATTTTTCAGTTCTTCCAAAGTGATGATTTTCCCAATGAATCTCTTGGCATCATATATGGTGTTCTGAGGGTTGGCATCAGCCAGTTCCAGGGCATATGTCCCACATACACCCCTCTGTCCGTGAAGGAGACCACACTTGGGATGCTTTTGTGCCCGTTCTCATCTGCAATGACCTTCACCTCTCCTATTCCAGGCAGGAAGACACCGACGGAGCAGTAAGTGGTGCCGAGGTCGATCCCAAGGACTCTGGGGGTGGGCATGGGCAAGTACTGCTGTGCCAGGTAGCTGGCCAACAGGAGAGCCAGAACAGCAGAGCCTGAAACACAGAGTGGTGAAAAACAGGGTTGGAGGATCTACTGCTGCAAACCTGTCAGTCAGTGCAAATGGCACGGTGTCACACTCTGCACCTCCTGCAGTTTTATTTCACACACTGGAGCCTGTTCAGCTCCCTAATTAGATTTTAATTTCTTCAAAGGTCACCAGCAAATTCAGGTCTCTTAATTGAACAGAGAGTGGCTGTCAAAAATCTCAGCCATTAAATACTAAACTGATGAAAAAAAGAAAGCCCAAGAGAGACGGCAAACCCAAAAATATCACCACACTGTAATAATTCCTTTTCTCTCTTACTTCAATAACACAATTATACTTCGGGGGGAGTGCCTTTGAATGACCCCAAAAGGACACAGAATTAATGGGGCTGCACAAAATCCCAGTGAAACAACAAACTCCCAATTCAAACACCTTCTCCAGCTTTACTGAAGTCTGAAAATAAGGAGATACAAACCCCTGCTGACTCATTCTGTTTCAGCCAGAGCTCCCAAAAAGCATCTTTTCTATGCCTTTAAATCAAGGGTTAGACTTAAGTGCAGAGTAGTTTGCTGTTTGACTAGTTTTGCCTTTAATTTTATTTATAATCATCAGGCACAACAGGAAACCCAAAAGTCAAGCATAAAGTAATGCCTCAGGGGAAGGGGAAAATAAAAAGCACCAACAAACAAAGTCTGGAGAAGAAATTTAAACAGGTTAAATTTCAAAATGTGGTTGAGCACTTTTTTCCCAGCAGGGAAGAGCTGTCACAGTTGTGCTTCAAACAGACCGGTCAGAAAGTCCTAGTTTGGTCTGAGCTGTTAATTTCTTAGCCATGCACCACTGAGGGCTCTGGCTGAAACAGAATCCCAGAACGGGTCAGGCTGGAAGGGACCACAGTGGGTCACCTGGTCCAACCTCCCTGCTCAGCAGGGTCATCCCAGAGCACACGGTGATCTGTTCCCGTGCTCGGGTGGACCTTCCCGTGCATCAGCTTCTCCCGTTGCCTCTTGTCCTATCGCTCGGCATCACCGAGCAGAGCCTGGTCCTTCCCCTGACACCTCCCTGCAGACACTGACAGACCTTGGTGAGGTCCCTCTCAGTCGTCTCTTCCCCAGGCTGAACAGAGACAGCTCCCTCAGTCTTTCCTCCTAGGAGAGATGCTCCAGTCCCTTACTCATCTTTGTCCCCTCCGCTGGATCCGCTCCAGGAGCTCTGTGTCCCTCCCGTACTGAGGAGCCCAGAACTGGACGCAATGGAACGCACCGAGCACAGGAAACTCGCACCACCCTGGAGAGACAGCCCGGGGCAATGCCGCCGGCAAAGAGACGCGAGACCCCAGCGAATCCCCCCACGAAAGCCCCCTAAACGCGTCCCAGCCGCGCCGCCGCCTCACCCAGTACCGCCATCTGCCCCGCCATGATTGCCGGCAGCTGCTGACGCCTCTTTCCGGCCCGCGCGGGGCACGCTGGGATCGGTAGTACGCGCGCCCCGCCAGCCCTTTTCACGTCGTTCTACTACGGGGCGAGTGAACCACAACTCCCAGCACACATCGCGGCGCCGCCGGTTCGGGCGGGTACCGGCCAATAGGCGTCATCCATTTGGAGGGGAGGGGCGGGCGGCGGGAGAGGCAGTGCATGCGCATCTCCTGGCGGGGCGGTCGCTGTGGCTGCTGGGAGTGGTAGTTCCTCCCCCGGCGCCTCGTTGCGCTCGCGCCCTCCGGCCGGCGAGCGGCGGCAGAGACCGCGGGTGTGGCGGTGCCGAGTGAAGGCAGCAGCCCGTTAATAAACGCAGCCAAAAAAGTTGTTGTTATATTCCTGACTGAAAAGGGGAGATTTGCTCAGACACTTTGTGTCTGATCAGTCTGTGAGTGCGCCAGGCAAGACGAGGCCCTTTGCCCGACCAGTCCGTCCCACCCTCTTCACTGGATCAGCGGCGCTTCCAATGAATTACCAAGGGTCACACACCAAACAGAGAGACCCCACCCGGGTCTCCACACCTTTACCCACTGCCAGCACCGTTATAGGACTCACGTTAACAGTGTACACAATAACTCTGTTAATGTGATTATGACAGGTTAAGGTTCGAGCACTGCCGGTGACAGTATCTGACTGTAAAAACGTATTCAAGACAATATACTAATTCAAGGCAATATACAGACAAGCCACCCTAATAAAATCCCTAATAAAAATTAGCGTGAGATAATCATTCAGCGCACACAGAGCACAGTTCTTACCCAATAGGTGTCCCTATGAGGGAGAAGAGAGGTTCAGCTCGCCCACTGATCCCAGAAGTTGTGATGCAGTCTTCCCTAACTTCTCCCCATTCTTAACTTACTTTTATACTATTTCTTTACGTTTAGGTGGAGGTTGAGTGACTTTAGCCATGCATACTCAGTCAGAAGTGATCGTACATTGGGGATGGATATCTCAGTACCTGAGATACCCTTGTGATGGGGACGTGTCAGTCCAAGGAGAGGGATTTTGCCACAGTTGCTGACATCTTCCTTTATTTCCCTTGGTTTTCAGCTGCTGTGCAGCTGATCAGCTAGAAAGTTCCCTCCTTTGCAAGGGTTTTGACAGAGCCTGGCTGCGGTGTCTCCACTCCACTCCACTCCACCCTCCAATTAGTCCCCCTTGTTTCGTATTGTGTGTGGGAGGTCGGGTGTGCTGACTGCGCTCCAGCCAGGGAGTAGCAAACATATTTTCCCTTACGGTTTCCAAATCATTATCTTCTTAGCCCCAGTCATGTTCCCACACTGACATTCCTATTTCAGAGCTCAGGCCAGGTGGGCATCTGCCATGTCAGTTCAGGGGCAGTCACTGGGTCTGGCTGCTGCACACTGGGGGTGACGTGGAAAAGCACTGGGTGCTGTGTCTGTGGACAAGGAAACCCCTGCTCCGGGACCTGACCTTTACTGCCAGTGCCTGTCTTGGGACATGGGAAGGGCTTTTAATCCAACATGTTACGCAGTGGCAGAGCACTTGTGTTTCATCTGCTCCTGTTGCCAATGTAGGTGTAAGCAATGGTAAAATTTACTCGTCAAAATATATATATTGTATTTTCTGTATATTATAGCTAATGCTTGGTTGGGACTAGGGAGTTGTAAGCTGCTGTATTATTATTATAAGTTGACTGTCCTGCAACTGGCAGTTCCCAAGTTGGCAAAGATAGAGTATCTTGCTTTACTGAGCACATATACCATATCCTGCTTTTCTAAAAATATTGTCTAAGTTATTAATTAGGAAAGAAGAAGAGAACGAGGATCAGAGGGTCAAGGATGGACATGATAAAGAAAGAGCCAAGGAGAACATCTGGACCATCTGGAAACCTTCCCATAGTCAGCTCCAAGGACATTGGGCTAATTAAAGCTATCGATGGAAAAGTCCCTGGCACTTGAAATGGGCCTACAACAGAACCAACCAGAACGAAGCCCGCAAACCCAAGCCCAATCAAGAGCTAACAAGTGACTATGGGAGGGGGAGTTGGAAAAGTATAAAAGTTGCTGTTTGTTTTTATTGGGCTTGTGGGCCGGTGGGGAGCAGGGGTCTCTCCAGGCCACCCAGCATGCTGATTTGCTTATCTGCACTTTATATAAATCTCACAATAAATTTTGCTGCTAAATTTTGATTTGGTTTATTTACCTATGACAGGAAGAAACTTCATTTCTATCAATTTTCGGGAGGTGGAACGGGAAATTACAGCGCAGCACTATAAAAGCGGAAGAGCAGCCCTTTACCCATGGACAGAAAGCCTGTGAGGTTTGGCTTTCAGGTGCAGTGTGTGGCGCAGCCTGGGCACTCCGTGGGCAACCAGGGCTTTCTGTGCTGGCACCTTTTCCCTATGAGGAATCCTCATTTGGATCGGGTTTGGGTGGGCAGGCCAGCAATGGTAGGGTGGGGCTGACCAAAGGGGACAACAGCCCTGTTTCCCAGGAGAGAAAGGCTGTGAGCTTTGGCTTTCAGGTGCAGTGTGTGACGCAGCCTGGGCACTCTGTGGGCAGCCAGAGCTTTCTGTGCTGGCACCTTTTCCCTGCGAGGAATCCTCATTTGGATCGGGTTTTGGGGGGACGGTCTGGAAATGTCGGGGCGGGGCTGACTAATGGGGACAGCAGCCCTGTTTCCCAGGACAGAAAGCCTGTGAGGTTTGTCTTTCAGGTGCAGTGTGTGGCGCAGCCTGGGCACTCCGTGGGCAGCCAGGGCTTTCTGTACTCACACCTTTTCCCTGCGAGGAATCCTCATTTCTATTTGGTTTGGGAGGGGCTAACCAGCAATGGCGGTGCGGGGACTGACCAAAGGGGACAGAAGCCCTGTTTCCCAGGAGAGAAAGCCTGAGAGGTTTGGCTTTCAGGTGCAGTGTGTGGCGCAGCCTGGGAACACCGTGGGCAGCCAGGGCTTTCTGTACTGGCATCTTTTCCCTGGGAGGAATATTAACTTGTATCAGGTTTGGGGGGGCGGGCCAGCAATGGTGGAAGAGGCAGACCAAAGAGGACAGCAGCCCTGTTGCCAGTACAGAAAGCCTATGAGCTTTGTTTTTCGGGTACAGTGTGTGGCGCAGCCTGGGCACTCCCGGGGCAACATAAGCTTTGTGTCCTGACCCCTTTGCTCTGGGAGGAATCTTCGTCCGTACGCCATTTGGGCAGTGGCACTGGCAGCTGGAGCTGCCAAAAACCAAGAGCCCTTCTCCCCAGCCAAGCAAGCCTGCAACCTTTGGCTCTTGGGTGGATTTGGTGGGCCAGCCTGGGTACTCCCCGGCCAGGAAGAGCTTTGTGTCCTGGCCCCTTTGCTCTGGGAGGAATCTTCGTCCGTACGCCATTTGGGCAGTGGCACTGGCAGCTGGAGCTACCAAAAGTCAAGAGCCCTTCTCCACAGGCAAGCAAGCCTGCAACCTTTGGCTCTTGGGTGGATTTCGTGGGTAAACCTGGGCACTCCCCGGGCAGCAAGAGTTTTGTGTCCTGGCCCCTTTACTCTGGGTGGAATCTTCGTCCGTACACCATTTGGGCAGTGGCACTGGCAGCTGGAGCTGCCAAAAGCCAAGAGCCCTTCTCCCCAGCCAAACTACCCTGCAAACTTTGGCTCTTGGGTGGATTTGGTGGGCCAACCTAAGTACTGCAATGCCAGCAAGAGCTTTGTGTCCTGGCCCCTTTGCTCTTGGAGGAATCTTCGTCCGTACGCAATTTGGGCAGTGGCACTGGCAGCTGGAGCTGCCAAAAGCCAAGAGCCCTTCTCCCCAGCCAAGCAAGCCTGCAACCTTTGGCTCTTGGGTTCATTTGGTGGGCCAGTCTGGGTGCTCCCCGGCAAGGAAGAGCTTTGTGTCCTGGCCACTTTGCTCTGGGAGGAATCTTCGTCCGTATGCCATTTGGGCAGTGGCACTGGCAGCTGGAGCTGCCAAAAGCCAAGAGTCCTTCTCCCCAGCCAAACTAACCTGCAAACTTTGGCTCTCAGGTGGATTTCGTGGGCAAACCTGGGTACTGCATTGCCAACAAGAGCTTTGTGTCCTGGCCCCTTTGCTCGGGGAGGAATCTTCATCCGTACGCCATTTGGGCAGTGGCACTGGCAGCTGGAGCGGCCAAAAGCCAAGAGCCCATCTCCCCAGCCAAGCAAGTCTGCAACCTTTGGCTCTCTGGTGGATTTAGTGGGCCAGCCAGGGCAGTCCCCTGGCAACAAGATCTTTGTGTCCTGGCCCCTTTGCTCTGGGAGGAATCTTCGTCCGTATGCCATTTGGGCAGTGGCACTGGCAGCTGGAGCTGCCAAAAGCCAAGAGTCCTTCTCCCCAGCCAAGCAGGCCTGCAACCTTTGGCTCTAGGGTTCATTTGGTGGGCCAGCCTGAGTATTCGCCGACCAGTAAGAGCTTTGTGTCCTGGCCCCTTTGCTCTGGGAGGAATCTTCGTCCGTACGCCATTTGGGCAGTGGCACTGGCAGCTGGAGCTGCCAAAAGCCAAGAGCCCTTCTCCCCAGCCAAGCAAGCCTGCAACCTTTGGCTCCCTTATGGATTTGGTGGGCCAGCCTGCGCAATCCACGACCAACAAGAGCTTTCCATCCTGGCCTCTTTGCTCTGGGAGGAATCTTCGTCGGTACGCCATTTGGGCAGTGGCACTGGCAGCTGGAGCTGTATAAAGCCAAGAGCCCTTCTCCCCAGCCAAGCAAGCCTGCAACCTTTGGCTCTTGGGTTCATTTGGTGGGCCAGCCTGGGTACTCCCCGGCCAGCAAGTGCTTTGTGTCCTGGCGCCTTTGCTGTGGGAGGAATCTTCGTCCGTACGCCATTTGGGCAGTGGCACTGGCAGCTGGAGCCGCCAAAAGCCAAGAGCCCATCTCCCCAGCCAAGCAAGTCTGCAACCTTTGGCTCTCTGGTGGATTTAGTGGGCCAGCCTGGGCAGTCCCCTGGCAACAAGAACTTTGTGTCCTGGCCCCTTTGCTCTGGGAGGAATCTTCGTCCGTACGCCGTTTGGGCAGTGGCACTGGCAGCTGGAGCTGCCAAAAGCCCAGAGCCCTTCTCCCCAGCCAAGCAAGCCTGCAACCTTTGGTTCCCGGGTGGATTTTGTGGGGCAACCTGGGTACTGCACGGCCAGCAAGAGTTTTGTATCCTGGTCCCTTTGCTCTGGGAGGAATCTTCGTCCGTACACCATTTGGGCAGTGGCACTGGCAGCTGGAGCTGTATAAAGCCAAGAGCCCTTCTCCCCAGCCAAACTACCCTGCAACCTTTGGCTCTCGGGTGGATTTCGTGGGCCCGCCTGCACACTGCACGGCCAGGAAGAGCTTTGTGTCCTGGCCCCTTTGCTCTGGGAGGAATCTTCGTCCGTACGCCATTTGGGCAGTGGCACTGGCAGCTGGAGCTACAAAAACCAAGAGCCCTTCTCCCCAGCCAAGGAAGCCTGCAACCTTTGGCTCTAGGGTTCATTTGGTGGGCCAGCCTGGGTACTCCCCGGCCAGCAAGTGCTTTGTGTCCTGGCCCCTTTGCTCTGGGAGGAATCTTCGTCCGTACGCCATTTGGGCAGTGGCACTGGCAGCTGGAGCTGCCAAAAGCCAAGAGTCCTTCTCCCCAGCCAAACAAGCCTGCAAACTTTGGCTCTTGGGTGGTTTCCCTGGGCCAACATGGGTACTGAAATGCCATCAAGAGCTTTGTGTCCTGGCCCCTTTGCTCTGGGAGGAATCTTCGTCCGTATACCATTTGGGCACTGGCACTGGCAGCTGGAGCTGCCAAAAGCCAAGAGCCCTTCTCCCCAGCCAAGCAAGCCTGCAATCTTTGGCTCTCAGGTGGTTTTGGTGGGTCTGCCTGAGTGCTCCCCGGGCAGCAAGATATTTGTGTCCTGGCCCCTTTGCTCTGGGAGGAATCTTCGTCCGTACGCCATTTGGGCAGTGGCACTGGCAGCTGGAGCTGCCAAAAGCCAAGAGCCCTTCTCCCCAGCCAAACTAACCTGCAAACTTTGGCTCTCAGGTGGATTTCGTGGGAAAACCTGGGTACTTCATTGCCAGGAGGAGCTTTGTGTCCTGGCCCCTTTCCTCTGGGAGGAATCTTCGTCCGTACGCCATTTGGGCAGTGGCACTGGCAGCTGGAGCGGCCAAAAGTCAAGAGCCCTTCTCCCCAGCCAAGCAAGCCTGCAATCCTTGGCTCTCAGGTGGATTTGGTGGGTCTACCTGAGTGCTCCCCGGGCAGCAAGATCTTTGTGTCCTGGCCCCTTTCCTCTGGGAGGAATCTTCGTCCGTACGCAATTTGGGCAGTGGCACTGGCAGCTGGAGCTCCTTAAAGCCAAGAGCCCTTCTCCCCAGCCAAACAAGCCTGCAACCTTTGGCTCTTGGGTGGATTTGGTGGGCCAACCTGCGCAATCCACGACCAACAAGAGCTTTCCATCCTGGCCCCTTTGCTGTGGGAGGAATCTTCGTCCGTACGCCATTTGGGCAGTGGCATTGGCAGCTGGAGATGCCAAAAGCCAAGAGCCCTTCTTCCCAGCCAAGCAAGCCTGCAACCTTTGGCTCGAAGGTGGATTTGGTAAGCAATCCTGGGTACTGCACTGCCGGAAAGCGATTTCTGTCGTTGCCCCTTTGCTCTGGGAGGAATCTTTGTCCGTACACCATTTGGGCAGTGGCACTGGCAGCTGGAGCTGCCAAAAGCCAAGAGCCCTTCTCCCCAGCCAAGCAAGCCTGCAACCTTTGGCTCTTGGGTGGATTTGGTGGGCCAGCCTGGGTACTGCACTGCCAGCAATATCTTTGTATCCTGGCCCCTTTGCTCTGGGAGGAATCTTCTTCCGTACGCCATTTGGGCAGTCGGACTGGCAACTGGATATGTATAAAGCCAAGGCCCTTCTCCCCAGCCAAGCAAGCCTGCAACCTTTGGCTCTCGGGTGGATTTGGTGGGCCAGCCTGGGTACTGCATGGCAGCAAGAGCTTTCTGTCCTGGCCTCTTTGCTCTGGGAGGAATCTTCGTCCGTACGCCATTTGGGCAGTGGCACTGGCAGCTGGAGCTGCCAAAAGCCAAGAGTCCTTCTCCCCAGCCAAACTAGCCCGCAAACTTTGGCTCTTGGGTGGTTTGCCTGGGCCAATATGGGTACTGAACTGCCAGCAAGATCTTTGTGTCCTGGCCCCTTTGCTCTGGGAGGAATCTTTGTCCGTACGCCATTTGGGCAGTGGCACTGGCAGCTGGAGCTACCAAAAGCCTAGAGCCCTTCTCCCCAGCCAAGCAGGCCTGCAACCTTTGACTCACAGGTGGATTTGGTGGACCAGCCTGCGCACTGCACGGCCAGCAAGAGCTTTGTGTCCTGACTGCTTTGCTGTGGGAGGAATCTTCGTCCATACGCCATTTGGGCAGTGGCACTGGCAGCTGGAGCTGCCAAAAGCCAAGAGCCCTTCTCCCCAGCCAAACTAGCCTGCAAAGTTATGCTCTTGGGTAGATTTCGTGGGCACACCTGGGTACTGCTTTGCCAGCAAGTGCTTTGTGTCCTGGCCCCTTTGCTGTGGGAGGAATCTTCGTCCATACGCCATTTGGGCAGTGGCACTGGCAGCTGGAGCTGCCAAAAGCCAAGAGTCCTTCTCACCAGCCAAACTAGCCTGCAAACTTTGGCTCTTGGGTGGATTTCATGGGCAAACGTGGGTATTGCGTTCCCAACAACAGCTTTGTGTCCTGGCCCCTTTGCTCTGGGAGGAATCTTCCTCCGTACGCCATTTAGGCAGTGGCACTGGTAGCTGGAGCTGCCAAAAGCCAAGAGCCCTTCTCCCCAGCCAAGGAAGCCTGCAACCTTTGGCTCTTGGGTGGATTGGGTGGGCCAGCCTGCGCAATCGACGACCAACAAGAGCTTTCCATCCTGGTCTCTTTGCTCTGGGAGGAATCTTCGTCCATATGCCATTTGGGCAGTGGCACTGGCAGCTGGAGCTGCCAAAAGCCAAGAGCCCTTCTCCCGAGCCAAGCAAGCCTGCAATCCTTGGCTCTCAGGAGGATTTGGTGGGTCTACCTGAGTGCTCCCCGGGCAGCAAAATATTTGTGTCCTGACCCCTTTGCTGTGGGAGGAATCTTCGTCCGTATGCCATTTGGGCAGTGGCACTGGCAGCTGGAGCTGCCAAAAGCCAAGAGCCCTTCTCCCCAGCCAAGCAAGCCTGCAACCTTTGGCTCTCGGGTGGATTTTGTGGGGCAGCCTGGGTACTGCACGGCCAGCAATAGTTTTGTGTCCTGGTCCCTTTGCTCTGGGAGGAATCTTCGTCCGTACGCCATTTGGGCAGTGGCACTGGCAGCTGGAGCTGTATAAAGCCAAGAGCCCTTCTCCCCAGCCAAGCAAGCCTGCAACCTTTGGCTCATGGGTTCATTTGGTGGGCCAGCCTGGGTACTTCTCGAGCAGGAAGAGCTTTGTGTCCTGGCCCCTTTACTCTGGGAGGAATCTTCGTCCGTACACCATTTGGGCAGTGGCACTGGCAGCTGGAGCTACCAAAAGGCAAGAGTCCTTCTCCCGAGCCAAACTAGCCTGCAAAGTTATGCTCTTGGGTAGATTTCGTGGGCACACCTGGGTACTGCATTGCCAGCAAGGGCTTTGTGTCCTGGCCCCTTTGCTGTGGGAGGAATCTTCGTCCATACGCCATTTGGGCAGTGGCACTGGCAGCTGGAGCTGTCAAAAGCCAAGAGCCCTTCTCCCCAGCCAAGCAAGCCTGCAACCTTTGGCTCTTAGGTTCATTTGGTGGGCCAGCCTGGGTACTTCTCGAGCAGGAAGAGCTTTGTGTCCTGGCACCTTTGCTCTGGGAGGAATCTTTGTCCATACACAATTTGGGCAGTGGCACTGGCAGCTGGAGCTGCCAAAAGCCAAGAGTCCTTCTCACCAGCCAAACTAGCCTGTAAACGTTCTCTCATGGGTGGATTTCGTTGGCCAACCTGGGTACTGCACTGCCAGCATGAGCTTTGTGTCCGGGCCCCTTTGCTCTGGGAGGAATCTTCGTCCGTACGCCATTTGGGCAGTGGCACTGGCAGCTGGAGCGGCCAAAAGCCCAGAGCCCTTCTCCCCAGCCAAGGAAGCCTGCAAACTTTGGCTCTCGGGTGGACTTGGTGGGCCAACGTGGGTACTCCCCGGACAGCAAGAGTTTTGTGTCCTGGCCCCTTTGCTCGGGGAGGAATCTTCGTCCGTACGCCATTTGGGCAGTGGCACTGGCAGCTGGAGCTGCCAAAAGCCAAGAGCCCTTCTCCCCAGCCAAACTAGCCTGCAAACTTTGGCTCTCGGGTGGACTTGGTGGGCCAACCTGGGTACTGCACGGCCAGGAAGAGCTTTGTGTCCTGACCCCTTTGCTCTGGGAGAAATCTTCGCCCGTACGCCATTTGGGCAGTGGCACTGGCAGCTTTAGCTACCAAAAGCCAAGAGCCCTTCTCCCGAGCCAAGCAAGCCTGCAACCTTTGGCTCTTGGGTTCATTTGGTGGGCCAGCCTGGGTACTTCTCGAGCAGGAAGAGCTTTGTGTCCTGGCCCCTTTGCTCTGGGAGGAATCTTCGTCCGTACACCATTTGGGCAGTGGCACTGGCAGCTGGAGCTGCCAAAAGCCAAGAGTCCTTCTCCCCAGCCAAACTAGCCTGTAAACGTTCTCTCATGGGTGGATTTGGTGGGCCAACCTGGGTACTGCACTACCAGCATGAGCTTTGTGTCCGGGCCCCTTTGCTGTGGGAGGAATCTTCGTCCGTACGCCATTTGGGCAGTGGCACTGGCAGCTGGAGCTGCCAAAAGCCAAGAGCCCTTCTCCCCAGCCAAGCAAGCCTGCAACCCTTGGCTCTCGGGTGGACTTGGTGGACCAGCCTGGGTACTTCTCGACCAGCAAGAGCTTTGTGTCCTGACCCCTTCTCTCTGGGAGGAATCTTCCTCCGTACTCCATTTGAGCAGTGGCACTGGCAGCTGGTGCTGCCAAAAGCCAAGAGTCCTTCTACCCAGCCAAACTAGCCTGCAACCTTTGGCTCTCGGGTGGATTTGGTGGGCCAGCCTGGTTACTGCTCAACCAGCAAGGGCTTTGTGTCCTGACTCCTTTGCTCTGGGAGGAATCTTCCTCCGTACAATATTTTGGCTTTTGGCACTGGCAGCTGGAGCTGCCAAAAAACAAGAGCCCTTCTCCCCAGCCATGCAATCCTGCAACCTTTGGTTCCTGGGTGGATTTGGTGGGCAAACCTGGGTACTCCACTGCCAGCAAGATCTTTGTGTCCTGGCCCCTTTCCTCTGGGAGGAATCTTCGTCCGTACGCCATTTGGGCAGTGGCACTGGCAGCTGGAGCTGCCAAAAGCCCAGAGCCGTTCTTCCCAGCCAAACAAGCCTGAAACTTTTGGCTCTCTGGTGGCTTAGGTGAGCCAACCTGGGTACTCCTCGGACAGCAAGAGTTTTGTGTCCTGGCCCTTTTGCTCTGGGAGGAATCTTCGTCCGTACGCCATTTGGGCAGTGGCACTGGCAGCTGGAGCTACCAAAAGCCAAGAGCCCTTCTCCCCAGCCAAGCAAGCCTGCAACCTTTGGCTCTTGGGTTCATTTGGTGGGCCAACCTGGGTACTTCTCGACCAGGAGGAGCTTTGTGTCCTGGCACGTTTGCTGTGGGAGGAATCTTCGTCCGTATGCCATTTGGGCAGTGGCAATGGCAGCTGGAGCTGCCAAAAGGCAAGAGTCCTTCTCCCCAGCCAAACTAGACTGCAACCTTTGGCTCTCGGGTGGATTTGGTGGGCCAGCCTGGGTACTGCATGGTCAGCAAGAGCTTTGTGTCCTGGCCCCTTTGCTCTGGGAGGAATCTTCCTCCGTACGCAATTTGGGCAGTGGCACTGGCAGCTGGAGCTGCTTAAAGCCAAGAGCCCTTCTCCCCAGCCAAACAAGCCTGCCACCTTTGACTCTCAGGTGTATTTGGGGAGCCATCCTGCGCACTGCACGACCAGCAAGAGCTTTTTGTCCTGGCCCCTTTGCTGTGGGAGGAATCTTCGTCCGTACGCAATTTGGGCAGTGGCACTGGCAGCTGGAGCTCCTTAAAGCTAAGAGCCTTTCTCCCCAGCCAAACAAGCCTGCCACCTTTGACTCTCGGGTGGATTAGGTGGGCCAGCCTGCGCACTCCACGACCAATAAGAGCTTTCCATCCTGGCCTCTTTGCTCTGGGAGGAATCTTCGTCCGTACGCCATTTGGGCAGTGGCACTGGCAGCTGGAGCTGCCAAAAGCCAAGACTCCTTCTCCCCAGCCAAGCAGGCCTGCAACCTTTGGTTCTAGGGTTCCTTTGGAGAGCGAGCCTGAGTACTCGCCGACCAGTAAGAGCTTTGTGTCCTGGCCACTTTGCTCTGGGAGGAATCTTCGTCCGTACGCCATTTGGGCAGTGGCACTGGTAGCTGGAGCTGCCAAAAGCCAAGAGTCCTTCTCCCCAGCCAAGCAAGCCTGCAACCTTTGGCTCCCTTATGGATTTGGTGGGCCAGCCTGCGCAATCCACGACCAACAAGAGCTTTCCATCCTGGCCTCTTTGCTCTGGGAGGAATCTTCGTCCGTACGCCATTTGGGCAGTGGCACTGGCAGCTGGAGCTGCCAAAAGCCAAGAGCCCTTCTCCCCAGCCAAGCAAGCCTGCAACCTTTGGCTCTTGGGTGGATTTGGTGGGCCAACCTGCGCAATCCACGACCAACAAGAGCTTTCCATCCTGGCCCCTTTGCTGTGGGAGGAATCTTCGTCCGTACGCCATTTGGGCAGTGGCATTGGCAGCTGGAGATGCCAAAAGCCAAGAGCCCTTCTTCCCAGCCAAGCAAGCCTGCAACCTTTGGCTCGAAGGTGGATTTGGTAAGCAATCCTGGGTACTGCACTGCCGGAAAGCGATTTCTGTCGTTGCCCCTTTGCTCTGGGAGGAATCTTTGTCCGTACACCATTTGGGCAGTGGCACTGGCAGCTGGAGCTGCCAAAAGCCAAGAGCCCTTCTCCCCAGCCAAGCAAGCCTGCAACCTTTGGCTCTTGGGTGGATTTGGTGGGCCAGCCTGGGTACTGCACTGCCAGCAATATCTTTGTATCCTGGCCCCTTTGCTCTGGGAGGAATCTTCTTCCGTACGCCATTTGGGCAGTCGGACTGGCAACTGGATATGTATAAAGCCAAGGCCCTTCTCCCCAGCCAAGCAAGCCTGCAACCTTTGGCTCTCGGGTGGATTTGGTGGGCCAGCCTGGGTACTGCATGGCAGCAAGAGCTTTCTGTCCTGGCCTCTTTGCTCTGGGAGGAATCTTCGTCCGTACGCCATTTGGGCAGTGGCACTGGCAGCTGGAGCTGCCAAAAGCCAAGAGTCCTTCTCCCCAGCCAAACTAGCCCGCAAACTTTGGCTCTTGGGTGGTTTGCCTGGGCCAATATGGGTACTGAACTGCCAGCAAGATCTTTGTGTCCTGGCCCCTTTGCTCTGGGAGGAATCTTTGTCCGTACGCCATTTGGGCAGTGGCACTGGCAGCTGGAGCTACCAAAAGCCTAGAGCCCTTCTCCCCAGCCAAGCAGGCCTGCAACCTTTGACTCACAGGTGGATTTGGTGGACCAGCCTGCGCACTGCACGGCCAGCAAGAGCTTTGTGTCCTGACTGCTTTGCTGTGGGAGGAATCTTCGTCCATACGCCATTTGGGCAGTGGCACTGGCAGCTGGAGCTGCCAAAAGCCAAGAGCCCTTCTCCCCAGCCAAACTAGCCTGCAAAGTTATGCTCTTGGGTAGATTTCGTGGGCACACCTGGGTACTGCTTTGCCAGCAAGTGCTTTGTGTCCTGGCCCCTTTGCTGTGGGAGGAATCTTCGTCCATACGCCATTTGGGCAGTGGCACTGGCAGCTGGAGCTGCCAAAAGCCAAGAGTCCTTCTCACCAGCCAAACTAGCCTGCAAACTTTGGCTCTTGGGTGGATTTCATGGGCAAACGTGGGTATTGCGTTCCCAACAACAGCTTTGTGTCCTGGCCCCTTTGCTCTGGGAGGAATCTTCCTCCGTACGCCATTTAGGCAGTGGCACTGGTAGCTGGAGCTGCCAAAAGCCAAGAGCCCTTCTCCCCAGCCAAGGAAGCCTGCAACCTTTGGCTCTCAGGTGGATTGGGTGGGCCAGCCTGCGCAATCGACGACCAACAAGAGCTTTCCATCCTGGTCTCTTTGCTCTGGGAGGAATCTTCGTCCGTATGCCATTTGGGCAGTGGCACTGGCAGCTGGAGCTGCCAAAAGCCAAGAGCCCTTCTCCCGAGCCAAGCAAGCCTGCAATCCTTGGCTCTCAGGAGGATTTGGTGGGTCTACCTGAGTGCTCCCCGGGCAGCAAAATATTTGTGTCCTGACCCCTTTGCTCTGGGAGGAATCTTCGTCCGTATGCCATTTGGGCAGTGGCACTGGCAGCTGGAGCTGCCAAAAGCCAAGAGCCCTTCTCCCCAGCCAAGCAAGCCTGCAACCTTTGGCTCTCGGGTGGATTTTGTGGGGCAGCCTGGGTACTGCACGGCCAGCAATAGTTTTGTGTCCTGGTCCCTTTGCTCTGGGAGGAATCTTCGTCCGTACGCCATTTGGGCAGTGGCACTGGCAGCTGGAGCTGTATAAAGCCAAGAGCCCTTCTCCCCAGCCAAGCAAGCCTGCAACCTTTGGCTCATGGGTTCATTTGGTGGGCCAGCCTGGGTACTTCTCGAGCAGGAAGAGCTTTGTGTCCTGGCCCCTTTACTCTGGGAGGAATCTTCGTCCGTACACCATTTGGGCAGTGGCACTGGCAGCTGGAGCTACCAAAAGGCAAGAGTCCTTCTCCCCAGCCAAACTAGCCTGCAAAGTTATGCTCTTGGGTAGATTTCGTGGGCACACCTGGGTACTGCATTGCCAGCAAGGGCTTTGTGTCCTGGCCCCTTTGCTGTGGGAGGAATCTTCGTCCATACGCCATTTGGGCAGTGGCACTGGCAGCTGGAGCTGCCAAAAGCCAAGAGCCCTTCTCCCCAGCCAAGCAAGCCTGCAACCTTTGGCTCTTAGGTTCATTTGGTGGGCCAGCCTGGGTACTTCTCGAGCAGGAAGAGCTTTGTGTCCTGGCACCTTTGCTCTGGGAGGAATCTTTGTCCATACACAATTTGGGCAGTGGCACTGGCAGCTGGAGCTGCCAAAAGCCAAGAGTCCTTCTCACCAGCCAAACTAGCCTGTAAACGTTCTCTCATGGGTGGATTTCGTTGGCCAACCTGGGTACTGCACTGCCAGCATGAGCTTTGTGTCCGGGCCCCTTTGCTCTGGGAGGAATCTTCGTCCGTACGCCATTTGGGCAGTGGCACTGGCAGCTGGAGCGGCCAAAAGCCCAGAGCCCTTCTCCCCAGCCAAGGAAGCCTGCAAACTTTGGCTCTCGGGTGGACTTGGTGGGCCAACGTGGGTACTCCCCGGACAGCAAGAGTTTTGTGTCCTGGCCCCTTTGCTCGGGGAGGAATCTTCGTCCGTACGCCATTTGGGCAGTGGCACTGGCAGCTGGAGCTGCCAAAAGCCAAGAGCCCTTCTCCCCAGCCAAACTAGCCTGCAAACTTTGGCTCTCGGGTGGACTTGGTGGGCCAACCTGGGTACTGCACGGCCAGGAAGAGCTTTGTGTCCTGACCCCTTTGCTCTGGGAGAAATCTTCGCCCGTACGCCATTTGGGCAGTGGCACTGGCAGCTTTAGCTACCAAAAGCCAAGAGCCCTTCTCCCGAGCCAAGCAAGCCTGCAACCTTTGGCTCTTGGGTTCATTTGGTGGGCCAGCCTGGGTACTTCTCGAGCAGGAAGAGCTTTGTGTCCTGGCCCCTTTGCTCTGGGAGGAATCTTCGTCCGTACACCATTTGGGCAGTGGCACTGGCAGCTGGAGCTGCCAAAAGCCAAGAGTCCTTCTCCCCAGCCAAACTAGCCTGTAAACGTTCTCTCATGGGTGGATTTGGTGGGCCAACCTGGGTACTGCACTACCAGCATGAGCTTTGTGTCCGGGCCCCTTTGCTGTGGGAGGAATCTTCGTCCGTACGCCATTTGGGCAGTGGCACTGGCAGCTGGAGCTGCCAAAAGCCAAGAGCCCTTCTCCCCAGCCAAGCAAGCCTGCAACCCTTGGCTCTCGGGTGGACTTGGTGGACCAGCCTGGGTACTTCTCGACCAGCAAGAGCTTTGTGTCCTGACCCCTTCTCTCTGGGAGGAATCTTCCTCCGTACTCCATTTGAGCAGTGGCACTGGCAGCTGGTGCTGCCAAAAGCCAAGAGTCCTTCTACCCAGCCAAACTAGCCTGCAACCTTTGGCTCTCGGGTGGATTTGGTGGGCCAGCCTGGTTACTGCTCAACCAGCAAGGGCTTTGTGTCCTGACTCCTTTGCTCTGGGAGGAATCTTCCTCCGTACAATATTTTGGCTTTTGGCACTGGCAGCTGGAGCTGCCAAAAAACAAGAGCCCTTCTCCCCAGCCATGCAATCCTGCAACCTTTGGTTCCTGGGTGGATTTGGTGGGCAAACCTGGGTACTCCACTGCCAGCAAGATCTTTGTGTCCTGGCCCCTTTCCTCTGGGAGGAATCTTCGTCCGTACGCCATTTGGGCAGTGGCACTGGCAGCTGGAGCTGCCAAAAGCCCAGAGCCGTTCTTCCCAGCCAAACAAGCCTGAAACTTTTGGCTCTCTGGTGGCTTAGGTGAGCCAACCTGGGTACTCCTCGGACAGCAAGAGTTTTGTGTCCTGGCCCTTTTGCTCTGGGAGGAATCTTCGTCCGTACGCCATTTGGGCAGTGGCACTGGCAGCTGGAGCTACCAAAAGCCAAGAGCCCTTCTCCCCAGCCAAGCAAGCCTGCAACCTTTGGCTCTTGGGTTCATTTGGTGGGCCAACCTGGGTACTTCTCGACCAGGAGGAGCTTTGTGTCCTGGCACGTTTGCTGTGGGAGGAATCTTCGTCCGTATGCCATTTGGGCAGTGGCAATGGCAGCTGGAGCTGCCAAAAGGCAAGAGTCCTTCTCCCCAGCCAAACTAGACTGCAACCTTTGGCTCTCGGGTGGATTTGGTGGGCCAACCTGGGTACTGCATGGTCAGCAAGAGCTTTGTGTCCTGGCCCCTTTGCTCTGGGAGGAATCTTCCTCCGTACGCAATTTGGGCAGTGGCACTGGCAGCTGGAGCTGCTTAAAGCCAAGAGCCCTTCTCCCCAGCCAAACAAGCCTGCCACCTTTGACTCTCAGGTGTATTTGGGGAGCCATCCTGCGCACTGCACGACCAGCAAGAGCTTTTTGTCCTGGCCCCTTTGCTGTGGGAGGAATCTTCGTCCGTACGCAATTTGGGCAGTGGCACTGGCAGCTGGAGCTCCTTAAAGCTAAGAGCCTTTCTCCCCAGCCAAACAAGCCTGCCACCTTTGACTCTCGGGTGGATTAGGTGGGCCAGCCTGCGCACTCCACGACCAATAAGAGCTTTCCATCCTGGCCTCTTTGCTCTGGGAGGAATCTTCGTCCGTACGCCATTTGGGCAGTGGCACTGGCAGCTGGAGCTGCCAAAAGCCAAGACTCCTTCTCCCCAGCCAAGCAGGCCTGCAACCTTTGGTTCTAGGGTTCCTTTGGAGAGCGAGCCTGAGTACTCGCCGACCAGTAAGAGCTTTGTGTCCTGGCCACTTTGCTCTGGGAGGAATCTTCGTCCGTACGCCATTTGGGCAGTGGCACTGGTAGCTGGAGCTGCCAAAAGCCAAGAGTCCTTCTCCCCAGCCAAGCAAGCCTGCAACCTTTGGCTCCCTTATGGATTTGGTGGGCCAGCCTGCGCAATCCACGACCAACAAGAGCTTTCCATCCTGGCCTCTTTGCTCTGGGAGGAATCTTCGTCCGTACGCCATTTGGGCAGTGGCACTGGCAGCTGGAGCTGCCAAAAGCCAAGAGCCCTTCTCCCCAGCCAAGCAAGCCTGCAACCTTTGGCTCTTGGGTGGATTTGGTGGGCCAACCTGCGCAATCCACGACCAACAAGAGCTTTCCATCCTGGCCCCTTTGCTGTGGGAGGAATCTTCGTCCGTACGCCATTTGGGCAGTGGCATTGGCAGCTGGAGATGCCAAAAGCCAAGAGCCCTTCTTCCCAGCCAAGCAAGCCTGCAACCTTTGGCTCGAAGGTGGATTTGGTAAGCAATCCTGGGTACTGCACTGCCGGAAAGCGATTTCTGTCGTTGCCCCTTTGCTCTGGGAGGAATCTTTGTCCGTACACCATTTGGGCAGTGGCACTGGCAGCTGGAGCTGCCAAAAGCCAAGAGCCCTTCTCCCCAGCCAAGCAAGCCTGCAACCTTTGGCTCTTGGGTGGATTTGGTGGGCCAGCCTGGGTACTGCACTGCCAGCAATATCTTTGTATCCTGGCCCCTTTGCTCTGGGAGGAATCTTCTTCCGTACGCCATTTGGGCAGTCGGACTGGCAACTGGATATGTATAAAGCCAAGGCCCTTCTCCCCAGCCAAGCAAGCCTGCAACCTTTGGCTCTCGGGTGGATTTGGTGGGCCAGCCTGGGTACTGCATGGCAGCAAGAGCTTTCTGTCCTGGCCTCTTTGCTCTGGGAGGAATCTTCGTCCGTACGCCATTTGGGCAGTGGCACTGGCAGCTGGAGCTGCCAAAAGCCAAGAGTCCTTCTCCCCAGCCAAACTAGCCCGCAAACTTTGGCTCTTGGGTGGTTTGCCTGGGCCAATATGGGTACTGAACTGCCAGCAAGATCTTTGTGTCCTGGCCCCTTTGCTCTGGGAGGAATCTTTGTCCGTACGCCATTTGGGCAGTGGCACTGGCAGCTGGAGCTACCAAAAGCCTAGAGCCCTTCTCCCCAGCCAAGCAGGCCTGCAACCTTTGACTCACAGGTGGATTTGGTGGACCAGCCTGCGCACTGCACGGCCAGCAAGAGCTTTGTGTCCTGACTGCTTTGCTGTGGGAGGAATCTTCGTCCATACGCCATTTGGGCAGTGGCACTGGCAGCTGGAGCTGCCAAAAGCCAAGAGCCCTTCTCCCCAGCCAAACTAGCCTGCAAAGTTATGCTCTTGGGTAGATTTCGTGGGCACACCTGGGTACTGCTTTGCCAGCAAGTGCTTTGTGTCCTGGCCCCTTTGCTGTGGGAGGAATCTTCGTCCATACGCCATTTGGGCAGTGGCACTGGCAGCTGGAGCTGCCAAAAGCCAAGAGTCCTTCTCACCAGCCAAACTAGCCTGCAAACTTTGGCTCTTGGGTGGATTTCATGGGCAAACGTGGGTATTGCGTTCCCAGCAACAGCTTTGTGTCCTGGCCCCTTTGCTCTGGGAGGAATCTTCCTCCGTACGCCATTTAGGCAGTGGCACTGGTAGCTGGAGCTGCCAAAAGCCAAGAGCCCTTCTCCCCAGCCAAGGAAGCCTGCAACCTTTGGCTCTCAGGTGGATTGGGTGGGCCAGCCTGCGCAATCGACGACCAACAAGAGCTTTCCATCCTGGTCTCTTTGCTCTGGGAGGAATCTTCGTCCGTATGCCATTTGGGCAGTGGCACTGGCAGCTGGAGCTGCCAAAAGCCAAGAGCCCTTCTCCCGAGCCAAGCAAGCCTGCAATCCTTGGCTCTCAGGAGGATTTGGTGGGTCTACCTGAGTGCTCCCCGGGCAGCAAAATATTTGTGTCCTGACCCCTTTGCTCTGGGAGGAATCTTCGTCCGTATGCCATTTGGGCAGTGGCACTGGCAGCTGGAGCTGCCAAAAGCCAAGAGCCCTTCTCCCCAGCCAAGCAAGCCTGCAACCTTTGGCTCTCGGGTGGATTTTGTGGGGCAGCCTGGGTACTGCACGGCCAGCAATAGTTTTGTGTCCTGGTCCCTTTGCTCTGGGAGGAATCTTCGTCCGTACGCCATTTGGGCAGTGGCACTGGCAGCTGGAGCTGTATAAAGCCAAGAGCCCTTCTCCCCAGCCAAGCAAGCCTGCAACCTTTGGCTCATGGGTTCATTTGGTGGGCCAGCCTGGGTACTTCTCGAGCAGGAAGAGCTTTGTGTCCTGGCCCCTTTACTCTGGGAGGAATCTTCGTCCGTACACCATTTGGGCAGTGGCACTGGCAGCTGGAGCTACCAAAAGGCAAGAGTCCTTCTCCCCAGCCAAACTAGCCTGCAAAGTTATGCTCTTGGGTAGATTTCGTGGGCACACCTGGGTACTGCATTGCCAGCAAGGGCTTTGTGTCCTGGCCCCTTTGCTGTGGGAGGAATCTTCGTCCATACGCCATTTGGGCAGTGGCACTGGCAGCTGGAGCTGCCAAAAGCCAAGAGCCCTTCTCCCCAGCCAAGCAAGCCTGCAACCTTTGGCTCTTAGGTTCATTTGGTGGGCCAGCCTGGGTACTTCTCGAGCAGGAAGAGCTTTGTGTCCTGGCACCTTTGCTCTGGGAGGAATCTTTGTCCATACACAATTTGGGCAGTGGCACTGGCAGCTGGAGCTGCCAAAAGCCAAGAGTCCTTCTCACCAGCCAAACTAGCCTGTAAACGTTCTCTCATGGGTGGATTTCGTTGGCCAACCTGGGTACTGCACTGCCAGCATGAGCTTTGTGTCCGGGCCCCTTTGCTCTGGGAGGAATCTTCGTCCGTACGCCATTTGGGCAGTGGCACTGGCAGCTGGAGCGGCCAAAAGCCCAGAGCCCTTCTCCCCAGCCAAGGAAGCCTGCAAACTTTGGCTCTCGGGTGGACTTGGTGGGCCCAACGTGGGTACTCACGGGACAGCAAGAGTTTGTGCTCCTGGCCTCTTTGCTCTGGGAGGAATCTTCGTCGGTACGCCATTTGGGCAGTGGCACTGGCAGCTGGAGCTGTATAAAGCCAAGAGCCCTTCTCCCCAGCCAAGCAAGCCTGCAACCTTTGGCTCTTGGGTTCATTTGGTGGGCCAGCCTGGGTACTCCCCGGCCAGCAAGTGCTTTGTGTCCTGGCGCCTTTGCTGTGGGAGGAATCTTCGTCCGTACGCCATTTGGGCAGTGGCACTGGCAGCTGGAGCCGCCAAAAGCCAAGAGCCCATCTCCCCAGCCAAGCAAGTCTGCAACCTTTGGCTCTCTGGTGGATTTAGTGGGCCAGCCTGGGCAGTCCCCTGGCAACAAGAACTTTGTGTCCTGGCCCCTTTGCTCTGGGAGGAATCTTCGTCCGTACGCCGTTTGGGCAGTGGCACTGGCAGCTGGAGCTGCCAAAAGCCCAGAGCCCTTCTCCCCAGCCAAGCAAGCCTGCAACCTTTGGTTCCCGGGTGGATTTTGTGGGGCAACCTGGGTACTGCACGGCCAGCAAGAGTTTTGTATCCTGGTCCCTTTGCTCTGGGAGGAATCTTCGTCCGTACACCATTTGGGCAGTGGCACTGGCAGCTGGAGCTGTATAAAGCCAAGAGCCCTTCTCCCCAGCCAAACTACCCTGCAACCTTTGGCTCTCGGGTGGAT
>NW_024103509.1:0-31674 GCF_003945595.2 Pipra filicauda | reverse complement strand
CATGCGGAAGAGGAGAGGCACCAGTGCCCGCCACACCTCCTTCCTCATCCTCTTCTCATCCCTGCCGACCACCAACGGCAGCAGCTCTGCGAGCATGCGGATGGACAGCTCTCGCAGCTCGCTGCACTCCTGGCAGGAAGCAGGAAAAGGGAGCTTTGCAAACAGCAGCTCCCTGCCCACAGTGAAGAGGGCCGTGATCATGGCTGCGGGGAGGGCAGCGGCTCCGGCCTCACATCCCAGAAGAAGCAGCACTGGGCTGCACGGCCCAGAAGCCATCCCAGGAGAGCCCAGGGGAGTGGAGCTGGCTCCAAGTGCTGCTCGCAGGGCTGGGCTGCAGGGCAGCTGTCATTGCCCAGCACCCATCTGAGGGGCTCAGGCTCCACATCAGCCTTACCGAGTCAAAGAGGGGCAGGAGCCTCCCCACAAGTTGCACAGCGATGAAACTGGCCTTGCTCTTCTTCAGCTGACGCAGAACGTTTTGCAAGGCCAGCAGGATCTTCATCTTGGCGTCTTCGCTGCCAACTTGCAGGATCTTCATCATGCCCGGCAGGAAGAGTTCAATGTTTCTTGCCTGTAGAGAGAAGAGAATGTCCATTGGGTGAAGAGGGCCGTGCCTGAAAAGCTTCTCAGGCAGCCACCCCAGGCCCACCATGGCAGGGAGGGCGTTTGGAGCAGTCACCCCACATTCTGAGTCCCAGGCCAGGCCAAGCCACTGCTTTCCACACAGCCCCAGCCCCCGTTTGCTGACAGGGCTGCCCCTGACACCGCCCTGCTCACCATCTCGGCTCTCTGCGACAGCCCAACGAGCCCTTCCAGCAGCAGCCTGGCCGTCCTCACATTTGGACAGCCCTGATGGCTCTCGAGGTCGGGCTCCTCAGCCAACTCCTCCCACTCAGCCTTCCTGGAGGACGACTGCAGGAGCAAACAGAGCCGTGAGGGGCCGGCAGAGCCTGCAGGGCTGGTGGGAGGGGACCAGGGCCTTTAGTGGTCACTCACAGCCATGGGCTGGGTGCGGGGGCCTTCTGCGGAGCAGCGGAAGCACTGTCTGTGCAGCAGGTTGGCAAAGTCCTCCAAGATCTTGGCCAGCGTCTCTGGCATGGAGGACATCAGCTCCCACAGCTCCGGCGCAGTGCTGGAAGGCAGAGAAGGCAGAGCACTGTCAGCAGGGCTGCCTCAGCCACAGTGCTGTGGCCTGGAGCAGCCCCCCAGAACCTGCCCCTTGGAGCCCTGGCTGCGCGTCCCCGGGGGCCCTGCCCGCGTGGGCAGGACGGGGCTGAGGGCGTGTTCCCCGTGGGGCTGGAGCACCGTGCTGGCTCTGGGCTGGCTGGGCCAGCTTTGGCTGCTGTGAAGCAGGGCTGGAAAGCGTGGGGGGGGTGGAGGGCCTGACTCTGCAGGCTGTCCCGCAGCATTCCTTGGCTCTGGCAGCCAGAGAGTCTTGGGGTCCCTCTCCCCACAGGGAACAAGCCCACCCTCAAGGCCGTCAGGGCCAGTACCTGTCTCCTTGAAGAGCTGCCTTGCACAGGAGGATGACCACTGTGGTGGGGTACAGGTTGGTCATCAGGCGAAGGAGTGACTCCGCTCTCTCCCACGCTGCCTGTGTGCTGCAGTATGGCAGGCTCTCAAGGATGCTGCTGACTATCTTGGGCGCCTGCAGGGGATACAGGTGAGGATGGCACTGCCCCCGGAGTGCAGCCATGTGCTCAGTTGCCCTTCCCATTCCTCTCTGCTGCCTTGAGGTGGCTTGGGGGGCCCGAGTCACGTGTGCTTGGGAGGGAGGGATGCAGGGAGGAACAAGACCCCAGAGGGCTGAAGGGCACGACAATGCAGCCACAGGCCACTTACGTCCGTCAGCCAGACGTCCGGGTCCTCCAAGGCCACATCCAGCAGGCTGCTGGGCACCTGCTGGTCGAGGATGTTGGCATCTCCCAACGCCTCGATGGCCACGAGGATGACATCCGTCCTCTCGTGGGACTGCAGGTGTTTTCCAAAGGCCTATGGCAGCAAGGAAGGAAGAGATGTCACGCTGAGTGCCCTGATGGAGCTGCTTGGCTGAGCAGATCGAGGGGCCCTGGCCGGACGTGCCCACCACTGCTGACAGCAGTGCCCACAGCAAAGCTGGCAGCAGTGCCTGCAGTCCCTGCATGGCAAAAGATGAGCAGAGAGGGTCCTCCTGCTGGGGGAGGAGGGCTCATGGGCACAGGCTGCTGGCCCCACCGAGAACCAGGGACTTGCTGGTGGCCAGGAGCACTGGAGCTCCTGCTGGGGCTGAAGCTGCTGCTGGGCCACTGGAGTGCAGCCCTCGTGCTGTCCCTGCTCAAGGACGGCGGGAACCCTCTCCCCAGGTAGCTGAGGGCACGCCAGCCCCACTGCTGCGGGGTCCTTTGGCTCACACCAGTGCCCTGCTGGTGCCACGGACAGGAGTCCCAGCAAGGGCGCAGCTCCTTACCTTGGCACAGTCCCTGGCGCTCAGAGAACACAGTGCAGAGGTGGTCACGGCTTCCCAGTGGACTTGGTCTGCTCTGTCCTTTAGCCTGGATTCGACTAAACACCGGGGCAAACACACAAGAGTCAGGAAGGCAGAGCAGCTTTGCCAGCAAGCTCACCAAACCTCCCTGGCATCTGCTGGCAAGGGGGCAGGACAGGAGCAGTCCAGGATTTCGGGAGGGCATCAGGAACAGCTTCTTGCTACAGGCGCTGGAAGGACCAGCCAGGGTGGGGGATCTGCTCTTCCCCACCAGGGAAGACGTGGCTTTGGGACAGGGAAGTCAAGAGGGGCTTTGCCTGTGGGGCCCACAAACCAGTGGGCTGCAAGATCCTGAAAGGAAGGGGAGGAAGGAGAGCAGCAGCAAACAGATCCTGGCCTTGAGCAGAGCACTCAGCCTCTGCAGCAAAGGGGCAGCTGGGAAGCTCTGGGAAGCAGCTGGGAGGGGCAAAGGAGGTCAGGAAGCAGATCTATCAGGAGACAGAGCAGATGAAGCCCAGCACTGCTCTGCCTTTTTTACTTACAGATGAACTCAGCCAGGGCAAAAAGAGCATGGAAAGCTGCACAGCTTGTCTGTTCCTCGGAGAACCGGAAAAGGATGAGACGCCCCAGCAGCTTTCCTAGCAGTGGGAGCTGGATCTCCCCAGAGCAGACAGGTCCAGCAGTGCCTCTTCCGACGTTGGCATTGGCCTGGATGAGGGAGGCATGAGCAGAAGGGCTGAGGGCACAAAGGTGGTGCCAAAGCCCCCCTCCCGAGAGTCTGCCCAGGGCTGGATTCCTGGAGAGTGCAGGCTTTGCAGAGCCCTGCGTCCCCGTCTCTCAGAGCAGCCATGTGGGCAGCAGCCCTGGCATGGAGAGCAGCAGGGATGGGGGCATGGCCTGGCTGGAGGGGGCCTGGTCCTTACCTGCAGAGTGGAATAGTCGGACAGCACACGGGTCAGCACATCGATCCTTGCCATGGCCCTCTCCCTCACAGCCTCTCTCTCACAGCTGGTAAAGTCCAGCAGCAGCTGGGACAAGAGAAGCAGCGGGTGAGCCCTGGGAGCAGACTCCAACACCAGCAGCACAGCTCCACTGCTGGGCCGTGCTCGCCCCATCCCTCAAGGGTTCCTCTCTCCTCCAGCAAAGTCTGCAATGGGGTGTCTGCCCCTGGATTCCTGCCCAGGTCAGGCACACAGGCCCAGAGCCAACCTCATGGCCATGCAGGAGGGCAGGTGCCACCCTCTGCAGCCCCTGTGCTCCACAAGAGCCTGGGGCCTGCCCCAGCTTCCCCACAGGAGGTGGGCACCCTCCCCGCAGGGCACTCTGCCTGTTCAGCACTGCTCTGGGCACCACTCAGCCAGCAGTGGGCAAACCCTCCCCTCCAGGCTGAGGAACAGCCCTGGGACTCCCCCCCTTTTGGCTTGTGCCAGACCTCCAAGATGCCCTGCAGCTCCTCGCTGACTCGAGAGGCAGGAAAGCTGAGCACTATTGTCCTCAGCATGCTGTCCATGGAGTTCAGGGTCTGCAAGGAACAGAGAGCAGTGGCAGTCATTCTACTGTTCTTCCCAGCCCCAGGAGAGCCATCTGAACCCCCTGTGCCACAGGAGGAGGAGGAGGATGCCCACACTTCCCTGGAGAGACATGGACATAGACAGTCTTAGAGGGCATAGCAGCCTATGGCACTGGATGCGGCCAGGCCCATGGGAAAAGGACAGAGGCATGAGGGTGGGAAAGACCCTGCCCTGCCTGGGATCCCTGCTCCTGTGGCAGCATGGGGTAGCCAGGGAGAAGGTCAGAGGGGCTGGAGGCCTCTGGAGCTTAGCCAGCACTTACCTTCATATAGAGGGCAAGGTCTGCTTTTGGTATTTCCTTCTCTGCAGGCAGCCAGAAGACACTTGAGAAACACGCACAGAGGAGGCTTTTGGCTTTGCCCTCCAGCGCTGTGTCCACCAAGCTGCAGGGAGAGGGCAGGACACGGGTTGCACACGGGTGCTGGGAGCAGCCCCTCGATGACTCGTGCGGGTGGCATCGGACCTCTGGGCCAGGGGGCTCACGACGGATGGGCAGGTACCTCAATTTCTCCAGAGCCAGCATGGAAAGATGCCGAAGGTCTGTGCACAGGTGGTCCCTTGGCTCTTCTTCCAGCAGCGCCTGCAGAGCACAACCAGGATGGCACCTGCTGGCAGCTGCCAGCACCCAGGGCCTCCAGTCCCTGACCCGCCCAAGCGCTGTCCGCACAGGCTGCCTGTGCCAGGGGGCTTTGCTCCCTATGCCACATTGCCCAGAGTGCCCTCACCTTGATGTTCTCTGCCAGCTGGTACATGTCACAGAACAGATCCAGGCCCTGGGTCAGGCCGTGCTTCAAGGCGCTTCGGTACAGCACGGAGATGCTCTGAAGAAATGTGGCCTTGTCTCTCTCCTCCTGCCAGCCGGGGGACAGAGACACAAACACGGATTGTGAGTGGGCAGACACAGCCAGCGGGACCGCAGCACTGGGGGTGCAGTACCCTGCAGGAGAAGCAGCCCTGCCCTGCCAGCACCCCTCCAGCAGCCGGGCAGCACAGCCCCTGCCAGCAGACAGCAGCACAGCTGCCCTCCAGCTGGCCCCAGTTACCTTGTTGGGGCTGGTGACAAAGGCCAGGATGGAATCAACAGCTTCCTGCTCCTCCTTGTAGATGGGCAACCAGCTGGCATCTAAGGGGGGAAAGAGCAGGGAGAGCTGCAGAGGGTCCAGCGAGAGGAGGGGGCAGAGGATATCTGCCCTCCACCCAGCTCTCTGCCCACTGCCTTGGCACGGCCTTCCCTTGCAGCTCCTGGCTGGAGGGTGCCCGGCAGAGGAGCTGCCATGCCTGGGAAAGCCCCAGTGCCCCGGGCTGAGGAAGGCAATGGCAGACAGGCAGGAAAGGCCCAGGCTCCCACAGCACAGCTGCCTCCTGCCAGCCCAGCTGGCCCTCGCTGCCCACAGCCCAGAGCCCCTCTGCCCTGTCCTTCTTTGGGAGAGGCTGTGCTGGGGCCATGCTCCAGCCCTGAGCAGTCCCAGCTTTCAGGCAACATCATGGCTGACCCCCGGGACCCCCGTTGTCAGCTGGCCAGGAAAGTGGGATCCTGGTGTGCTACAGTCTGTGCTGGTGGGCCCCAGCCCTGCCCAACCCCACAGGGCCCCTCACTCACCGAGCTTGAGGGGCTGCATGGTGGTCACCTCGTAGGAGGATGGAAGCTGCAGACCTGGAGAGCGGCTCTCCTGGGAAGAGCTGTCTTCCATCCAGGCCTGCCTGGGGCAGGCGGGGGGTCTCTTCTCCATCCTGTGAATCAAAGAACACAGGGGAGCCTGCCTACGGAGGGCGTCCGAATGGTGGAGTCAAACACCCTCGGGAAAAATGCCGTGGCCAAATCGCCTCAGGCAAAGTGCCTCAGGCAAAAGGCCTCGGCAAAAGGCCTCAACCAAAAGGCCAAGGCAAAGTGCCTCAGCCAAAAGGCAAAGGCAAAGTGCCTCAGCCAAAAGGCCAAAGCAAAAGACCTCAGCCAAAAGGCAAAGGCAAAGTGCCTCGACCAAAAGGCAAAGGCAAAGTGCCTCAGCCCAAAGGCAAAGGCAAAGCACCTCGGCCAAAAGGCCAAGGCAAAGTGCCTCAGCCAAAAGGCAAAGGCAAAGCGCCTCAGCCAAAGGCCAAGGCAAAAGGCCTCAGCCCAAAGGCCAAGGCAAAGTGCCTCAGGCAAAGCGCCTCGGCCAAAAGACCTCGGCCCAAATGCCTCAGGCAAAAACGCTTCAGCAAAACGCCTCAGCAAAACACCAAGTTCCCACGGGGCCACCAAGGGTCGTGGACAAGATGTGGACTGCAGTCGGGGGCTTCTCGCCAGCACCGCACTCCTCTCCTGTCCGGTCGCCGTCCTGACGGACACTGACCCACCGTGGGCCACGGTCGTGCTGAGCACACCTGCTGCAGTGGGTGTCACAAAGGGCCCCTCTGTGACACGCTGCCGGCCGCTAGCAACAGGTCCCAGTGCTTGTTGACATGGCACCTGCCCCCAGCAACAGGTCCCAGGGAGCCACCACGCAGGCTGGAACAGGCAGGGTGCCCCTGGGGACACAGGCCTGCCTCAGCCCTTGGCACTCAGCTGCCCTCAGAGTGTCTCCAGGCCCCACTTTGCTCTCATGTCTCCTCGGGACATCCCAAGGAGCCCCAAGTTCAGACAGCCCTGCGTGCCCCCAGGACATCCCTTTCCTGTCCCCACACTGCAGAGCCTGGCCTCTGAGCCCTTCAGTCACATTAAATGCATAACGTTTGCTCAAGCTTAACTGAAACCATGGCTTTTGTTGCCTCTTCTCTTTCTCCCACTGACCAGCAAGAGCTTTTCCCCACTCAACAGCTCTTCCAGCACCGGGCTGCTCAGGAGCCCTCACAAGGCCTTTGCCGCACCCCAGGCCCCTGCAGGCACCCTGAGCTGTCCCAGGGGTGGCTGAGTGGCCCTGCCAGGCTGGCGGAGTCCTGGGGGGGCTTAGGGATGAAGTGGGGAGGATGGCACCCAGGGAGATTCCTTGGATTCACCAAGGAAGGCCTAGCCTAAACTACCCCAGGGATCCAGCTGGAAGGGCCAGGCTCCTCAGCGTGCCGGGAGCTGTCATCTGCTGGCACAGCCCAGCTGAGCGGCCGCATTGGTCCATCTGAGGGGCCAGGAGCTGTAGTCCTGCTGCTCTTGCCTCAGTTCTGTGTCTCTTCTACAGAATCAGACCAAAGAAGCCCCCAGAAGCCCAAAGGGTCCGGGAACAGCCCCTCTCTGACAGCCCCAGAGGTGCCCCGGAGCTGCCTGCCAGCCCAGCTGGCCCTCGCTGCCCACAGCCCAGAGCCCCTCTGCCCTGTCCTTCTGTGGGAGAGGCTGTGCTGGGGCCACGCTCCAGCCCTGAGCAGTCCCAGCTTTCAGGTAACATCATGGCTGACACCCAGGACCGCCGTGGGTCGGGAAAAATACACAGCTCAGGGGGGGCAACCCCTACAATAAATAACACAAGTGGCCGTTGTTTTTCTGCTTTGCTCGATCCCGAAGTCGCTGCTGCAGCGGGTTCGTGTCTAAAGCTGCTCTTTACAAGTCTCATAGTCCTGGTGTTCGCCTACAAAAAATTGATTAATTTTAAAAAAAATAGAAAAGATGTGGCAATGCTGTTCATGAAGCCTTCAGCAGTCACCAAGAGTTCTGTTCTGCAGAGATTTCAACTATTTCCTAAATTCCACACTCGTGGCTTCAGGCCATGACTTGCCAGAGCAGTCCCAGAGCTGGCCACTGCCCAGAGATGCCCTGGGGCAGCTCCAGTGCCCAAGTGGGACAAGTGCCCCAGGGTGTGTGGGAGCCTTTTGGAGCAGGAGCTGTTGGGCAGGAAGGGCCCATCTGGGGAGAGGCAGGGAATCCCCCCCTGCAGCCCTGCTGCCCAGGCTGAGGAGGGTCCTCTCCAGCCCAGCAGCACATCATGTGCCCTTGGGGGCTGTGCTGCCAGGGCTGTTCCCAGGAACTGACTGGCCAAGGTGAGGAGTGTCAGAGACTGAAATGGTTCATGACTGTCCTGGGTTAAAAAGGGTTTTCCCCTGGAGTTGGAAAGTGGTTAACCCCAGGAGGTGGTATTCTTGGTGTTAACCCAATCAGCACCCCTGCAAAATTAAACATATCACAACAGGCCAGAAAAGAAGAGATTACGTAGCTGAAAGAAGAACAGCAGCCACGGTCTGAGACCACGAGGAGAGAGGGGGCCAGGGAACCCCGCTGGGTGCCAAGGCCCCCCAGCCCCCCGGCTGGGGCTGTAGAAACTCGGAACAGTGTTAAACTGGGCCCAGTACTGTGGCCAAGAGCCGAGGGAGTTTTTCTCCACTGTGAGTGGGCAGCAGGAGCGGCGGCAGAGACAGCACCGAACAGAGAGCTGTGGCTGAGAGCCAAGAAGACAGTCAGCAGGAGCGAGGTGGCACAGAGCCAAGCTGAGAGACACAGAGATGCCCGATGGAGAGACAGAGCACCAGGCTCAGCAGAGACTGTTTGGGGTGAGCCTGGCTTTATTTCTCCAAACCCTTTGAGATCCCTCTTGGAAGGAGGGGGTGGACTTCCACTTGAAGGGAGTCCTGAAATGCAGCAGCAACTAGAGAGAGAGAGAGAGAAGCTGAGAAGTTCAGAGATGTCCTGGAGCTGGACCAGGACAGCCAGGAGGAATGTGGAGGGGGGAAGAGGCCTTCCTGCCCCCCTTCGCCATGCTGACAGTTTGAGACGGAGCAAAGGAGCTCTGCTAGAACACTTGGGGCAAAAACTGAACTGAAAGCCCTAAACGTTCTGACTCAGGAGGAACTTGAATCCCCTGAGGAAGGGACTGTCAGGGGTGCCCAGTACCCCGTGATATGACTGTGGAGAGGTGAGCCTTGTCCCTGCTTTCGCAGTCCATGGGAGAGAGACCTTTGGCTGGAGCCGAAGGGCCAAGGGGTGAGAGAAGACCCCTGTGTTGTAATGGAGAGAGAGAGAGATTTTCCAGCTACGACAAATCCAGCTGCGACTGCTGCCTTGAAGAGGAGAGACACTGCTGCCCTGAAAGTGGAAAGGATCTTTTCATCTTCCCTTAAAACTTTTATTGGAGGGAAAGGAGGGATTTGATCAAATGTAAATATATTGCTTTTCCATAAGAGAGATAGTTAGAATTGTGTATATAATGTATTATAGTATTTATTTGTGTAAGTAATAAACTGTAATATAATTCCTTTCCCCCCATACTGAGCTGTGTTTTGTCTGAAAACCCTCTCACACTGAAACAAATTGGGGGGGGGCTAGGACTTGGAAATTGGATTTTTGAGGGTCTCAAACTGCCACAATGATTTACACATTCTAGGATTGCCAGGGCACTTTTGCAGGCTGGGAAGAGGCAGCTGGACCCATCCCCCCTGCCAGTGCTGCTGAAGGTGTCAAGTCCTGAAAAGGCGAGAAGAGACGTGTTTACCAGGCCCCTCACGGGAACTCTGCGCAGGCCCAGCAGACCTTGGAGGCTCGAGGCACGGCCCGGGACACCATCCATGGATATAATAACTCAGAACTTCTTGGAGTGTGGGGGCTTCCCTCCCCCACCCCCAACGGATCAAGGCCACCACTTCAACTGACAGACATTGGAGCTGCAACTCCCAAGTTCCATCGCTGGACCCCGTGGGCGGTGACTATAGACATCTTTCCACTCTCAGCTTTGCTTTCCCTTACTCTCCCTTACCCTTATCCTGCCTTTCCCTTATGCATTTTCCCTAAAGGTTCTCTTTATGCCACATTCCTAAAGATGAGAGATATAGATGATAACACCCAAAATGGCAACATACTTGTTTACCTTTGAAATGAAATTGTTCTAAAATAAACCCTACATACATATGTTTTCAAACACTGATTATTCAGTGTCGTTTCACTTTAATCCACCCCCAGGGATTTATTAATAAGAACCTGGGTTACTCCCAACCCCTTTCTGGGGTGGGTAGTAACAGACCCCTTGTAGCAGGATGTTCTACCTGGAAAAGAATCTGATGGGAGAATGCAAGCACTGCAAGCTCTCTGTGGGGAGTTACTGCTGGTGCCAAGGGGTTGGTTTAGTGTTGAATTGTGCCAAACCCAGCCTGGTTCCCCAACCTTCCAACACACATCCTGCTTTTGGAAGCAGAGTTTGACAGATCAGCTGCTCACTGGTCTGGGAAGATGTGACTGGCCATCCATCACTGGAAAAGCATAAAAGCCCAGGGCCAACTTTGACAGAGCAGATTCTTCCACAGAGTTTGTTGAAGTGTGTGGAGCTTCTGCTGTGAAGCAGGGACAGCTCTTGATGGTCACTGCCCAGAGGGTGAGAGAGAGCTCTGCCTTGATTTATTTCTGTCAGACACGGCCGGGCCCTCCCCGCTTCCTGCCGGGATCGGACACCGCCGGCGGCCCCGGCCCTGCCGGGCTCCATCAGCCTCAGCAATTGCTGCCAAGGAGGGGCCGGGGGCTTCCTCTTGGCCTTCGTCTCCCTGGCGCTGGGGCTCGGCTTCTACCTGCGCCAGAAGGTGAGGGGGGTCCCAGGGGGTCGTGTGTCCCCCCAGAGCGTCTGTGCCCCCCCGGGGACCCCCCACCCCAGTGTCACCCCCTTTTCTCTCCCCACAGAGCTCCTGAGCCGGCGGCGGCCGCAGACCCTCCCCGGGGCCTCGGGCCCAGCCTGGACCCCTCCTGTCCCTGTGAGGATTTTGGGGGGGTCGTGTGTCCCCCCCTCCCCTGCTGTCACTCTGCCTCCGCCCGGCTGCTCCCAGTGATCCCAGTAAAGCTTCCCAGTTCTCCCCAGTCCTGGTTATTGGGGGGCAGTGGGAGAGGGGCTTGGGGGAATCCCAAGGGTTGGAGCTGAGTTTGGGGGGGGCAGAACTGGCCGTGGGATGGATCAGAAATGCGGACTCCCCTGTGTTCCCCCCATGTCACCCCACTCTGCAGGGGCTTTGGGAGGGCACCTGCCCCTCAATAAAGCAACCAGTTCACCCCAAGAGGTGCTGGGACCCCCCAAAAGCTTCCCCAGAGCTCCCCAAGGACCCCCAAACCCACTCAAAGCCCACCCAGGACCCCACCCAACCCCTTTTCTGGGGAGACTTCTCTGGGCACTGGTGGTGCTGGGAGCCCCCCCGGCTGCGGGCGAGGAGCTCTCGGGTGAGCGAGGGTTGGGATGGGGGTGGTCGGTGGCAAAAGGGGGGTCAGAGGGGAAAAAATGGGTGGTGGGAACCCAAACTGAGTGGGAGGGAAGCGGGACCCCCCAAAAGTGGAGCAGGGCAGGGCACTGAGGTTTGGGGGATGATGGGAAATAGGGGGGGAGAGGTCAGAAGAGTGGGGAAAGGGCAGGGTGGGACCCTCAAATTGAGCATGAGGTTGCTAGGGATGGGGGGGATGATGTGGAAGGGGTGGGAGATGAGGGAAAGAGTTAGAGGTTGGGACCCAAAAAGTGATCCTGGGCAGGTTGGGGATTGAGGGACCATGGAAAAGTGGGAGGAACAGAGAGAAGGGTGAAAAATGGTTGGTGGTCTGGCAGGTCTGATGGTCCCATGGGGGTCTTTGGGCACAGGGGGCTTGGCAAAGAGGGGTGCCCCCCTGAGCTCCCAACTTGCTGTGGGGTGCTGGGAGCTGCTGGATCCAATCTCAGCCTTGGATTATGCCAACACTTTCAATTTAGAAGAATTACAGAGGTGTGACTGAAGCACTTTTGTCCCCCAGATTTTAATGATGGCAAATCAGATCTATTGATACAAACGAATTTATTTAGGGTTACAAATGATCAGACAAAAGATCTTCCTCAGAAATATTTACTGCACAATACAAACACTAAAACTACCAGGAGTACAGGATAAGATAGGACAGTGCTCTACACTAAAGCAATTGTTGAAGCAATTCTACTCAAGCTGGCACAAAAGTAATAATTCTTAATTAGAGATGGATGGAACTCCCCCAGAGCAACACTCATGGGGAGATCTCTGCTCTCAACCTCCAACAGTGACCCTGGGGGAGTCCCCAGCCAAGGCAGGAATCTCCACACACCCCCCAGGAAGGGTTCTGTTGGAAGAAGCTGCCCCTGTGAAAGGGGACTGGCCCTTTGTGGTCAAAAGGGATGGACTGACAGTCACTGGACTCCAGGGGTTGCCTCAGCATCAGGAGCCTCATTCGGGGTGGAAGCAGCGGCCGAAGCTCTTCCCGCAGTCGGGGCACTGGTAGGGCTTCCCTTACTGGTGGGTCCGTTGGTGTTTGGTCAAGCCATACCTCTGGGTGAAGCTCTTCCCACACTCCCCGCACTTGTAGGGCCGTTCCCCGGTGTGGATGCGCCGGTGGGTGACGAGGGTGGAGTTGTGCTGGAAGCCCTTCCCGCAGTCGGTGCAGCGGAAGGGCCTCTCATCCGTGTGCGTCCGCTCATGCCTGAGGAGATCTGAGCTGGTCTGAAACCTCTTCCCACATTCCCCACACTTGTAGGGCCGTTCCCCAGTGTGGATGCGCTGGTGTTTGTGAAGGTTGGAGCTGTCACTGAAGCTCTTCCCACATTCCCCACAATTGTAGGGACGTTCCCCAGTGTGGATGTGTTGGTGGGTGAGGAGGTTGGTGCTCCACCTAAAGCTCTTCCCACATTCCAAGCACTGGAAGGGTTTCTCCCTGCTGGGAGGCTGTTCAGGGACCACCAGCTCAGAGCTCCCCCTCAAGCTCCGGCCGCCTTCCCGGCACAGGCTGGCTCTTTCCTCCTCAGAGCACCCTGGGATGGCTTTGGAGCCCCTCCTGCGGGGGGATCTCCGGCCCTTTTCCTCCCCGCTGCCTTCCTGCGCCGGGGAGCCCTTCAAAACGGCCTCTCCCACCAGGGTCTCACGGGGGGATTTGTCCTCCGGGCTCTCCGTCCTCACCTCGGGGCCTGGGGCAGGAAGCAAGAAGGACAGGCAGGGGATTGGCCTCCGGCCCACAGGGAAGGCCAAGGACATCCCCCCAACTCCGGCCCCGGCAGGACGGCGGCGCCAGCGGGGTTGTCCTGCAGCCGGGGCCATGCTCGGCTGACAGAGCCAGCACAACACCCGCCCAAAGGGACACTGACTTCCTCCTCACCTGCCTGGGGGGACCAAGGCATCTTCCTCTTCCTCGCAGCCTCCTCCTCCATCCGCCCAAGCTTTGGGAAGGACAAATCCTGATGGGGGGGAAAACAAGGGCTGAGTGCGTTGGCTTGGGGGTTCCTCCTGCCCAAGTCCATCTCTAGAACACATCGGGCATCCTGTGACCATAAAAACCTCCAAAACACCAAGATTCAGCCCAGAAAAACTCAAGCCACCAACAAGATTCAGGCAAAACCCCCTCAGAAATAGCAAGAAAACCCTCACCACCCAAAACTGCAAAAAGTTGAGATTCAGCTAAAAAATACTCCAAAATACGAAGATTCAGCCCAAAAAAAGGTGATGGGGACTGAATTTAACCCTCCAGCAGGAAACTGGTTTGATTTCAAGCTCATCTTCAAGGTGCGGCGTGGGATTGGAGCCTGGGCTCTAATTAACCTCTCCTGTGCTGCCAAACAGCAGGAGCTGTATGGCCAAGGGACAAACTCTGTGATCCCTGTCAGTGTCCATGGCCCCTGTCAGTGTCCTTCAGGGAAATCGGGAGGTGGAAATGAAGAAACTGGTTTGGAACTAAACTGGTGTTAAAGTGGGAAAAACCTCCTTCCATGGAAATAAAACTTAATTTTTCCTGGGCTGAACAAGCTCATTCAGGGATGATGGACTGGGACTTCTGTGGACACTTGTGCTGGTTTCTTTGGACACTCGTGTTCCTTCAGAGAGCCCCTGGAAACACTCTGCTGTTCACTCCCAGTGCCACCAGTGCCTGGGTCCTGTCTGCAGCAGCAGATTGCAGTGGGATGGGAGAAATGCTTTTCTGAGCCTCTGGGCTGGACACAGGCACAGCCTGACCCTGAACCCAAGGGAAACAAAGACAAATTCCATGGCTTTAGCTGGACCAAGGTTGGGGGGGTTTCCTGAGGGCAGCACTAACAAGACTGTTTTGTGTGTGTGTGAGACAGGCAGAACCACAAATGCCTGCACAGCCCAGAGCAGTCAGTGTGGGGCTGTGCTTGCTGCTGCAGAGACCCCCAGGGAACAAACCCAGGCAATAGTTTGGGTTTATTCCTTGCTCTGTGTCAGTGGAATAGAATGTTCCACAGGAGCTCTGTCCCCCTCTGTGGCACCTGGTGGCTCGAAGCTGAAGAGAGGGAAGGTCAAGTGCAAGTTCCCTTCTGAAGTGTGTGTCCCTAAGGAGGACACTTGTTCTATTACTGCTTATTATTTGTAATATCTTATAGATCTATCATAAAATAGCTAAGGATGGATTCTGTAGAATATGTGCCATATATATGATACAGAATGTATCTGATTATTGCTTTATCTGTCTGTCCAGACAGATACTGTGTATGCAGAGAGATTGTATTTGAGGGATATGTTCCTCTCAATACCCTGTGAGCTCCACTCCCAAGGCCAGCAAATTCCTGAAGCTCCCCCTTCTGTGCCCTGCAGGTTTTGGCAGATTTGCAAGAGCAGGGGAATCATTCCCTGCAGCCCCTTTGCACTGTAGGAAATGGGAGCCCTGTGCACATCCTGCTGCCTCCAGATTCCATTCTGGGTGTGGGAACGACCCTGTGGGGAGCAAAGAAATGCCTGGTTCTGCAGCAGCTGCAGATGCTCAAGGGGCAGCAGGACCAAGTCAGGGGCCTGAGGGGGGCCTGGGGGGCTTTGGGGAGCGGGAGGGTCCTGGGGGAGCTGGGGAGGGGCTTTGGGGATTGGGGGTACAGACCAGGACAAACCAGGACAGACCAGTACCTCCTCACTGCTCCCCAGATCTCTCCTGGAGCTGGGCCACGTTGTCCTGGGACACCTGAGCCCCCCCCAGTGCCCTCCCAGTACAGCCCAGTGCCCCCAGTACAGCCCACTGTGTTCCTGTCCCAGGGTGCCGGGTGATCCCTCTTTGGGGGTGTTGGAATGGATTTGAGGGGGGGCTGTGGGAGATCTTGGGAGATCTGAGGAGTTTGGATGGGGATTTGGGGGTTTTGAGTGCCTTTAGGGAAGTTAAAAGAGGTCTTGGGGATATTGGGGGGTCAGAGGTACCTATGGGGGGAGGAGATTAAAGGGAAAATGGAGGTTAGGAGACATTTGGGAGGGGTTAATGAGGCCTGGGCGGGCAGAGGAGGGGCTGCACCAAGAGCAGGTGAGTCCTGAGACCCCCCCTTGTGTCCCCAAGACCCTCTTGGTGTCCCCAGTTCTTCCTTTGACACCCCGAGACCCCCCTGGTGTCTCCAATGTCCCCAGGGCCTCTTCATGGCCCCAACTCCCCCTTTGATACCCCCAATTCCACTGTCCCCAAACTTAACCCCACCGTCCTCAAACCCCATCCCTGATGTCCCCAACCCTCCATCTCACCCCAGGAGCCCCCCCTGGACCCTCTGACCACAAAAACACCCCCCCACACACACTCACAGAAAGGTCAAGGGCATCTGGGAACACACTGGGGAGAGTTGGGGGGCTTTGCAGGGCCCTGGGTGATTACTGGGCGATACTGGGACACACTGGGGGGAACTGAGGGAAACTGGGAGGGACTGGGAGGGACTGGGGGGTTAATGGGGGATTACCAGGACACACGGGGAGACACTGGCAGGTTACTGGGCCATACTGGGGGTTACTGGGTGCTCACTGCAGGATCACTGGGCCATCCTGGGGGGCAGTGGGAGGTCACTGGGACACACTGGCTGGTCACCGAAGGGGTCACTGGAAAGTCACTGGGATATACTGGGGTCTAGGGATCCCCTTACCCCGATGTGGTACATTCCCCCCCCGGATTTTGGGGAGCATCCCTAGGACCCCTCCCCTTGGGGCTGGGGGACCCCCTGGACCCACTGCTGGGCTTTAGGGGACCCCCAAAATGCCTTCAAACCCCCTGAAATCCCCCCCTCGACACATCAAAACCTTCTCAAGGTCCCCTCAAATGCCCTCAGAGACCTCATCCCTCCCCAGCACCCTCTAAACCCTCTCAGTGACCCGCAAAACCCACCTGGGACCCCCCAGTCCCCTTCAGAAACCCCCCAATCCCCCTTAGAGACCCTCAAAACCGTCTAAGACCCCGTAAACCCCCTAGAGACCCCAAAACTGCCTAAAAGGTCCCGCCAGGACCCCCAAACCTCCTCAGAGACCCCCAAACCCCATCTGGCACCCCCCAAATCTCCTCAGAAACCAAAACCCCCTCAGAGACCCCCAAACCCCTTCAGGAACCTTCAACCACCCCCTGAGTCCCCTCAGGACACCGAACTCCCTCAGGGACCCCTCAAAACCTCCTCGGTTATCCCCGAACCCCCCCGCTAAACCCTCCCGAGCCCCCCGGGGGGACTCACAGCACTCAGAGCGAACCGCAGGCCCCGCCGCCAGCACCGATTCCCGGCTGCGCGCGCACCGCGTTCCGAGAACGCCGCCGCAGCCAATCAGCGCGCGGCCACGCCCCCGCAGCCCCGCCCCCGCCCCTGCCGCGTTGGCTGCCGGGAATCGGTGATGGCGGCGGGTCGGTCGGTGAGCTCTGAGTGCAGGCGGGGGGTGCGGGAGAGCGGGGTCTGGGGATCCCCTCGGGGGCTGCGGGGAGCGCGGCTGTGGGGGGAAAGGCTGGAGGGCTCGGGAGGGTTTAGCGCGGCGGATCGGGGGTTCCCGAGGGTCAGAGCGCAGGGCCTTGGAACCCTCTCGGGGGCCGCGGGGCTCGGGAGGCCTCCCAAAAACCCGGATGTTCGATTCGATTGCCAAGAAAGTCCCTCGGAAAAAAAAATTCAAAACCACCCAACGAAAAAAAGAACCCTAAAAAAAGGAAAAGTGAGGAAAAGGTGAAGGAAAAACTGGAAGGGCCAGGATGATTTGATTGCTTTGCTTCAGTTTTTCCTTGGTCTCCTCCTTCTCAGATTCTTTGCTCTCTTCCTTTACAGAAAGCTCTTCTGCTGTTCTGTGGTTTTGTGGTCCCTTAGGGGCTTTTAGGGGTCCCTGAGGAGGTTTTGAGGGGTCTCTGAAGGGGTTTGGTGTCCTGAGGGGACTTAGGGGGGAGGTTGAAGGTCCCTGAAGGGGTTTGGGAATCCCTGAGGGAGTTTTGGAGTCTCCGAGGGAATTGAGAGGTCCTGGGGGGCTTTGGGGGGAGGGTCTTTGAAAGAGTTTTGGAGGTTTCTAGGGGGATTTATGGAGTCCCATACGGTTTTGAGGGTCCCTGAGGGGGTTTTTGGGGTCCCTGAAAGGGCCTGGGGGGTGCCAGGTGGGTTTTGCAGGTCACTGAGAGGGCTTAGGGTGTCCTGGGGGGGAGATGAGGTCTCTGAGGGGATTTGCGGTGTCTTTGAGGAGATTTTGATGGGTCCAGAGGTGGATTTCTGAGGGAATTTCAGGGGTTTTGTGTGGATTTTATGGAGTCCCTGTGTCAATACTGTCTGGCCACGGCCAACTAAAACTCCTATGAGGCCATTTCCTGTCCCACCACAATGTCTCTGCCAGCCCAGCGGACCAACCCCATGGAAAGGGGATCCCAATTCCCCCCTCGAACCCCAGAGACCCCCAAAACTCAGCATACTGAGACTCAGCATACAAAGACACCCTTTAGGTGTCCCCTAAAGCCCAGCAGTGGGGTTCAGGGGATCTCCCAGCCCTCAGGGGAGGGGTCCTGGGGGTGCCCACAAAAGTCCAGGGGGAGATGTACCACATCCGGATAAGGGGATCCCAGTGTCCCCAGTATATCCCAGTGACCTCCCAGTGAGCCCCACTATGGCCCAGTAACCCCCTCAGTGACTACCCAATGTATCCCAGTGACCTCCCACTGCCCCCCAGTATGGCCCAGTGATCCTGCAGTGAGCACCCAGTAACCCCCAGTATGGCCCAGTAACCTGCCAGTGTCTCCCTGTGTGTCCTGGTAATCCCCCAGTAACTCCCCAGTCCCTCCCAGTGCCCCCTGGTTCCCCCCAGTGTGTCCCAGTATCCCCCAGTAATCACTCAGTGCCTCTCAAAGCCCCCCAACTGTCCCCAACGTGTCCCGAGATGCCCTTGGCCTTTCTGTGAGTGTGGGAGGCAGTGTGTTTTTGTGGTCAAATGGTCCAGGGGGGCTCCTGGGGTGAGATGGAGCATTGGGGACATCAGGGATGGGTTTGGGGACAATGGGGACAGTGGGGAGGGGTTTGGGGACAGTGGAATTAGGGATGTCAAGGGGAGAGTTGGGGCCATGGGGAGGCCCTGGGGACATTGGAGACACCAGGGGGGTCTCGGGGTGTTAAGGGGGGAACTGGGGACACCAAGAGGGTCTTGGGGACACCAGAGGTGTCTCAGGAATCACCTGCTCGTGGAGCTGCCCCTCCCCACCCAAGCCCCTTTAACCCCCCGTAAATGTCCCCAACCTCCATTTTTCCTTAAATCCCCTCCTCCCATAGATCCCTTTGATGCCCCAGTGCCCTCCAAACCCATTTTAACTCCCCTAAATGCACCCAAAGCACCCCAAAACCCCCCAAATTCCTATCCAACCTCCCCCCCAAATCTCCCCCAGCCTCCCCTCAAATCCCTTCCAGCCCCCCCCCAAAGAGGGATCACCTGGCACCCTGGGACAGGAACACAGTGGGCTGTACTGGGGGCACTGGGCTGTACTGGGAGGCCACTGGGGGGGGCTGAGGTGTCCCAGGACAACGTGGCCCAGCTCCAGGAGAGATCTGGGGAGCAGTGAGGAGGTACCAGTCTGTCCTGGTCTGTCCTGGTTTGTACTCCCAATCCCCAAAGCCCCTCCCCAGTTCCCCCAGGACCCTCCGAGACCCCAAAGCCCCCCAGACTCCCCCCAGGCCCCTGACTTGGTCCTGCTGCCCCTTGAGCATCTGCAGCTGCTGCAGAACCAGGCATTTCATCAGCAAATGTGCAGGTGACCCCAAGCTGGGGGTGTGTTGATGTGCTGGAAGGCAGGAGGGCTCTGCAGAGGGACCTGGCCAAGCTGGATCCATGGGCTGATTGCCAGGGGATGAGGTTCCAGCAGGCCAAGGGCCGGGTCCTGCCCTTTGGCCACCAGAAGCCCCGTCAGCCCCCCGGGCTGGGGCCAGAGTGTCTGGAGAGCAGGCAGGCAGAAAGGGAGCTGGGAGTGGGGATGGACAGGAAGCTGAAGAGGAGGCAGAGTGTGGCCAGGTGGCCAAGAGGGCCAATGGCTGGTGTCCTGTGTGAGGAAGAGTGTGTCAGCAGGAGCAGGGAAGTGATTGTTGGGCTGGAGTGAGCGCTGGTGAGGCCACCCCTGGAGTGCTGTGTCCAGCTCTGGGCCCCTGAGTTGAGGAAGGCCCTGGAGGGGCTGGAGCAGGTGCAGAGAAGAGCAGCGAGGCTGGGGAAGGGAGTGGAGCCCAAGTGGGGTGAGGAGAGGCTGAGGGAGCTGGGGGTGTTGAGGCTGGAGAAGAGGAGGCTCAGGGGAGACCTCCTGACTGTCTGCAAGTCCCTGCCAGGAGGTTGGAGCCAGGTGGGGGTGGGGCTGTTGTGCCAGGAAGCAGCAGTAGGACAAGAGGGCTGGGTCTTGAGCTGTGCCAGGGGAGGTTTAGGTTGGATATTAGGAAGCAATTTTTTGCAGAGAGAGTAATCAGGCCTTGGAATGGGCTGGGCAGGGAGGGGGTGGAGTCAGCGTCCCTGGAGGTGTTGAAGGTGAGAGTGGATGTGGCCTCAGTGCCATGGTCTGGGAAACACAGCAGGGTTGGATCAAGGGTTGGACTTGATGATCTTGGAGGTCTTTTCCAACGTGACTGATTCTGTGATTCTGTGATTGCCATTCCTATGGCAGCACATGCTTGAGGCTCTATCCCCAGGGTGACAGAGATGTCTGTCCATATCTATCTCCAAGGTTAGTCTGTAAATGTGTGGTGTTAGAAAAGCAGGCTGAGTTGTGGGCTGGTTGTAGAAGGAGAAAGAAGCCCAGAGGCCAGTGCAAGCAGGCAGCCCTGAGCTTGCACCTGATGTCCCCTCCCTGCAGGTTCCTGTCCTTGAGCCCAGGCCTTGAGGTGACCTTGAGAATAAGTGCAAGGCAGAGGTGCTGCTGAGGAAAGAGAGCCCCGTGGTGGAAAAAAACAGATGAAGCTGTGACTGCCCATCCCTGAGAAGGTGCTGTGTCCATCCCCTGTGTGCCAGGTGAGCTGGGGCTTTGCTGCAGAGCTGCGGGCGCTGATTTGAGCGTCTCCAAGTGCTGAGATGGTGGGCACCCAGGAACACAAACTGTTCCTGGCCATGGAGCCTGCAAGGAGGAGCAGAGACAGCCCTGGCAGTGTGAGGGGCCAGGTTTTCCCTGTGCCTTCCCCTGCAGGCCCTGTCTGTCCCTGCTGGGCCCCTGTCCATCCCCATCAGGTCCCTGCCCGTCCCCCCGGGCTGAGCTCCCCCAGGAAGTGCCGTGGAGCTGAAGCTGCTGCCATCCCCCCCTGCAGCCGCTGCCCCAGCCAAGGGAGCAGCAAAGGCAGGGCCAGGAGCAGAGGCAGCAGCAGGGGAGCCCTGGGGGGGCCGGGAAGCTCTTGTGTGGGTCAGGAAAGAGGCGCTGGGCACGAGGCCGGGGCTGTGCTGAGCAGGCCCATCCCTCACATCCCCCCAGCCAACGCCGGCTGCCCGGGGGGCTTGGGAGGGACCCCCAGCCCGTGTGCCCCACACTGAGCTGGCAGAGAGAGAGCCAAGGGACAGGGCCACGGGCAGGGCCCCGGGTGAGGGACAGGCAGGGCCATTGCAGGGCCACGGTGAGGGCACAGCCTATGGCAGCAGAGCTGCCCAGGGCCGGGGGCAGCCGGGGGTGTTGGGACCAGGCAGTGCTGGGGCCGAGCAGAGCAGGAGGCCTCTTGCAGACCCCTGGAGCAGCCTCCCACTTGCCAGCCTTGCCCTGGTGAGGTGACACTGTCCCCTCCCTACAGGACACTCCCCAGAACTCTTTGGGGGGCCCTTTTGTGTCTATTCCTGGTTGCTAATTCCTGCTGGGGACCTGAGGGAGCCTCTTCAATCCCATCCATGGGGCACAATCTCCTCTCCAGAGCTTGACTCACTGCAGACTTTGGAGGGAAATCTGTGCTGGCAGCTGCATCCTGAGCCTGAGGGCAGTTTGTATCCCCGAGTGCTGATCCATCTGGGGACCCAAGGGATCCTCTGCCACTCCATCCATGCAGCAGGAGTCACCCTCCTGCCCTTGACTCCCTGCAGAGGAACAAGTGCCATCTCTCTGTTTGGGAGGAGCCAGATGCTGCCCCTGGGCCATCAGAAGTGGTGCTGAAGCCTCTTTCAGCCCAGCCCCGGGTGCAGTTTTCTCATCCCCTCACCGAGTGCCCGCTGCCCCAGCCGGCACTGACCAACCAGGGCGTTTGGCACACGTGGTTTGGTGCTTTGGAGAAACAGCCCTGGGCTGGCAGGGGGCCAGAGAACCTGGAGGAACAGCCCTGGTGAGGTGCCTGCACTGGCAGGGGACCAGGGGATCGCTGCTCCATGGAACCGGCTGGAGCTCTGGGTGAAACTGAGCTGAAGGGCCTGTGAGCTGTGGATGAGTCCAGGATGGAGCAGAGACCCCCCTGCAGCCCAGGAGGAGCCCACGCCAGAGCAGGGGATGCCCAAAGGAGGCCAAGAGCCCATGGGAAGCCCCTGCAGAGCCGAGGGAGCAAAGCCCTGGTTTCCCAGGGTGTCACCTCGACCCAGTTTGGTTTTGGAAGATTTTTTTTGGTCTAATTTTCATATTTTTGAGTATTTTTTAGCTGAATCTCAACTTTTTGCAGTTTGGGTGGTGAGGGTTTTCTTGCTATTTCTGAGGGGGTTTTGCCTGAATCTGGGTGGCTTGGGTTTTTCTGGGCTGAATCTTGGTGTTTTGGAGGTTTTTATGATCACAGGATGCCCGGTGAGTTCTAGAGATGGACTTGGGCAGGAGGAACCCCCAAGCCAACGCGCTCAGCCCTTGTTTTCCCCCCATCAGGATTTGTCCTTCCCAAAGCTTGGTCGGATGGAGGAGGAGGCTGCGAGGAAGAGGAAGATGCCTTGGTCCCCCCAGGCAGGTGAGGAGGAAGTCAGTGTCCCTTTGGGCGGGTGTTGTGCTGGCTCTGTCAGCCGAGCATGGCCCCGGCTGCAGGACAACCCCGCTGGCGCCGCCGTCCTGCCGGGGCCGGAGTTGGGGGGATGTCCTTGGCCTTCCCTGTGGGCCGGAGGCAAAGCCCCTGCCTGTCCTTCTTGCTTCCTGCCCCAGGCCCCGAGGTGAGGACGGAGAGCCCGGAGGACAAATCCCCCCGTGAGACCCTGGTGGGAGAGGCCGTTTTGAAGGGCTCCCCGGTGCAGGAAGGCAGCGGGGAGGAAAAGGGCCGGAGATCCCCCCGCAGGAGGGGCTCCAAAGCCATCCCAGGGTGCTCTGAGGAGGAAAGAGCCAGCCTGTGCCGGGAAGGTGGCCGGAGCTTGAGGGGGAGTTCTGAGCTGGTGGTCCCTGAGCAGCCTCCCAGCAGGGAGAAGCAGTTCAAGTGCTTGGAATGTGGGAAGAGCTTCACCCAAAGCTCTAGCCTTATCCGCCACCAGCACATCCACACAGGGGAATGGCCCTACTCATGTGGGGAATGTGGGAAAAGCTTCAGGGACAGCTTCAACCTGATCCAGCACCAGCACATCCACACTGGGGAACGGCCCTACACATGTGGGGAATGTGGGAAGAGCTTCAGCCAGAGCTCCACCCTCTGCACCCACAAGCGCATCCACACTGGGAAAAGGCCTTATGCATGTGGGGAATGTGGGAAGGGCTTCTGGCACAGCTCCAGCCTCCACATCCACCAGCTCATCCACACGGGGGAACGACCTTACAAATGCTTGGAATGTGGGAAGGGGTTTCAGACCAGCTTCAGTCTCCTCGTGCACCAGCGGACGCATACGGATGAGAGGCCCTTCCGCTGCACTGACTGCGGGAAAGGCTTCAAGCAGAACTGCCACCTCATCACCCACCAGCGCATCCATACCGGGGAGAAGCCCTACAAGTGTGGGGAGTGTGGGAAGAGCTTTACCCAGAGCTCTACCTTGACCCAACACCAACGGACCCACCAGTAAGGGAAGCCCTACCAGTGCCCCGACTGCGGGAAGAGCTTCGGCCGCTGCTTCCACCCCAAATGAAGCCCCTGCTGGTGAGGCAACCTCTGGAGTCCAGTGACTGTCAGTCCATCCCTTTTGACCAAAAAGGGCCAGTCCCCTTTCACAGGGGCAGCTTCTTCCAACAGAACCCTTCTTGGGGATGTGTGGAGATTCCTGCCTTGGCTGGGGACCCCCCATGGTCACTCCTGGAGACTGAGAGCAGAGATTTCCCCCCGAGTGTTGGTCTGGGGGAGTTCCATCCATCTCCAATTAATAATCATTGCTTTTGTGCCAGCTTTAGTAGAATTGCTTCAACAATTGCTTTAATGTAGAGCACTATCCTATCTTGTCCTGTGCTCCTGGTTGTTTTAGTGTTTCTATTGTGCAGTAAATAATTCTGATGAAGATCTTCTGTCTGATCATTTGTAACCCTAAATAATTCCTTTCTATCAATAGATCTGATTTGCCTTCATTAAAATCTGGGAGACAAAGCTGGTTCAGTCACACCTCTGTAATTCCTCCAAACTGAAAGTGTTGGCATCATCCAAGGCTGAGATTGGATCCAGCAGCCCCCAGAACCCCACAGGAAGTTGGGAGCTCAGGGGGGTCACCCCCTTTGCCAACCTGCCTGTGCCCAATGACCCCCATGGGACTGTCAGACCCACCAGACCACCCCCCTTTTCCAGCCTTCTCCCTGTTCCTCCCACTTTCCCATATTCCCATCAATCCCCAGTTTCCTTCTTAACAGTTTTGGGGTCCCAACCCCTACTTTTTGCCCCCTCTCCTTTGGTTCCTGAAAGAGAAAATGAGGCTGCAGACACAGAGTTCCATTGCAGGACTTGTCTGTCAACATTTTTCAGTGTCCCCTTTTATTCCTCTTCTCTTGTGAGCAGCACCCGCTGTTTGTCTTTTAGTGCACCAGAATTCCCAGCATGGCCCCAAAGCAGTGCCCTGACACCACACATTCCCCTCCCCTCATGTGCTGGCTGTGTTCAGCCTCCAGAGGAAAACAGGCTGGTCATTCAGGCTGGTTCAAGTGCATTTCCACTTGGAGAAACAGCCTTCTCTCTCTCCAAGCACTCAGCCAAGGTCCATCCTCCCTTTGCATTCCCATGAACTCAGGGCAGGTGCAGAGTGACTCCGCTTGGTCCCACCTCTGCCCCTGTTTTGTTTGGACACGCAGAGTTCACGGCCAAGAGGGCCAGGACCCGGGCTCCTTGTCTTGGGGCTTGTCCCATGTGCTTCCAGAGGACTTGGAATATTGAAACCAGACAGATTCTGAAACCCTGCTCCTGGTGCTGCCACAGTGCCCATACACTGGCACTGCAGGCATGGCCTGCACTGAATGGCCAGTGCAGCAGGAGCCGTGGCTGCGGCAGGAGCCGGGATTGCTGCAGAGATGATCCAAGCAATCAGCCATCCACTGAGGATTTCTGCATTTCACAGTTTCCTTCATTCACTGTATCCTGCCTCATCCTCCCAGCTTCAGCTTCCCTGGAAGCCCCAGTTTGGCTCTTCTGCCCATGGGAATTATTAATGATCAATGGAGGGTAGACACGTTTTGATCTGTGATACAACTAAAATAACAAGGAATATTTACAGGGATGTTAAAGGTATTGTCAGTCACATGAATCACAATGTCAGGTGCAGCCAAGAAGGGATCTGAGTGACAAGGACACACCATGGCTGAGTCATTAAGCCAGTCAGGAAGAGTTGGTACACCCAGTGAATTCCCCATAGAACAGTGTCTTCCTGATGGGACATCCGGGCAGGGCTTGCTCTGCTCAGCATTCCCTGCCTGCTCCCAGGATTCTTGAGGGACAGCCTCTGGCAAGTCCTGGCCGGAGGAGACCTGCCACCACCCCAAGTCCTTGCAAGGGTGCTGCCCGTCTCCTGCCCCAAAGAGCTGTGTCCTCAGGGTACTTCTCTTCCAGAGGGCAGCCAAAGCCAAGGGGCACTGAGGTCTGCCCTCTTGCAGGTGGCTGTTGGGAGCAGCAGCTGGAGCAATTGGTGGCAAGACTTGGCATCTGTCAGAAGGCAGAAGCTGTTGCTCCTTCCTGGCATGATTTTTGGGTGGAAGTGATTAGCAGCAGCACAAAGCCACCATCAGCTGCTGAGTTTCAGAGGACAAGTAGATTAGACAGAGAGACTCTCAAGCTTCCTTGTATTCTTTTTGCTTGTTTTCTTGCCTTCTGGAAAAAAAATCAGCCCAGTCTCGCATGTTCAACACTCCAGTGTCTGTGTGCTCAGCTGTGGCCAGCAGCTGATGTCCAGTCCATTGGGGAAGTGCAGGGGACAGGGAGAAGTCTGGGATGAGAAGCTGTTCTGTGTCTCCCCTGAAGGTGCCACCCGCCTGCAGGAGCAGCCAAGAGAAGTGCTGGAAGCAGAGACGTTCTGCCAGTTTCTGCTCTCAGGTGGACACAGGGCCCACTTGTTGCCAGGGATCCCGGAGATTGGATCCAGGAACAAGGCAGGGCCATGCACTGGTAGGGAATGGGCTCCAGCAGGACCAAGGGAGGAATGTCCAGCAGCAAAGTGTGAGCTGGTGAACTGGGCCATCTCTTCAGCAGACACCACAGTGCTTACTTCCCTCCATCCCTGAAGCTCCACCACACGAGGCCCTGCTTTGCTTCAGCTTCTGCTGCTTCTTCCTTTGTTGCCCTCAAGTGTTGGACGTAGAGTTTAGAAGCCCATGCCTGTGTTTTGAAGGTGCCTGTGTGGAGGAGAGGTTGAACAGCTGCAGCCAGAGGCTGGTGTCCCAGCAGAGTCTCTAAGGACACCTGAGTGTGGAAGGCGTGTCCAGCCTCAAGCAGGGCCATTGAAGTCAGTCAGGATGACAGGCTGCAGCTGAAGCTGCCAAGGGTTGCTGTGAGGCTGAGGATTCACTGGAAAGCTGTGGTGGCCACTTGCCCTGAAGCCTTTTGCCAAAGCGGGTGCAATTGTGCCCACAGTCTGCCCACTTTTGGTGTCCTGGCGGGTGTGGGTGCCTGGGTGAGGAGGCCCAGGCGTTGTGGGTGCTGCTGCTCCTGGGCAGCCTCTGGTGCTGTTGTCTGTGGGGCGCGGAGCCGCTTGGGCAGCAGCGAGTGCGCAGCCCTGCCCGAGGAGCCCAGCGCCCTGCCCGTGGTGGCAGCAGCTCTGTGGGCCCAGAGCTCTGGCTCAGGGGGGTGTCGGCCACAGCCCCATGGCCTGGGCAGCCGTGGGGGCCCGGGTTGGCCGCCAGCCCTGCCTGTGCCACTGCCCCTCGCCGGCAGCACCCGGCGGACGTGCCCTGGCAGGGCCCCCTTGCCCTCCTTGTCCCCAGCCAGGCCAGCCTGGCCCCCTTGGGGGTGTGCCCACCCTGCTGCTGAGGCCTGGCCTCCAGGGCTTCTGCCACAGGGCTGGGAGAGGCCTCAGGAAAGCACCAGAGCAGCCGGCTGGCAGGGAAGGAGGTGGCTGCCTGGGGGCTGCTTGTGGCCTCTGCCCCCCAAGTCCTGGGGGCTTTTCCCTCCACCCTGCCCCTCGGGGCCTGCGCCCAGTCTGTCCCCTCACAGCCTTCTGCCACCCACCCCCTCACAGATTCCCTTCAAGGCTTCCCTCTCCCTTGTCCCATCAGGGCCTCCACAGCACCTCACCCCTTCCTGGCCTCCCAGCGCCCCCTCCCCTGCGGGTCTCCCCCAGCCCCGCCAACCTGCCCGGCAGTGGTGCAGCCCTGAAGGAGCTCCAGAGGAGCTGCTCCAGAGGCACTTGGGAGCCCGGAGCAATCCAGCCAGTGACACACTGGCAGGACACAGACGCTGCTTCCTGGCTGGGGAGGGCTTGTGGCCATCTCCAAGGACAAGGTGCTCAGGGTTCCCCACAGCTCCAGCCTCTGCCCCTCCACTCTGCTGCAAGCGTTGAGGCTCCAGAAGAGCCATCAAAGGCCAAGGGGCTTCTGCCCACTTTTGCTGGCACGTTGCACAGCGGGGCAAGTGTTGCTGAGCACAAGGAGCCCTTTTCCCCTCTTCTCCAAGGCCCTGTGCACACTGGGCACCAAAAAAACCTCCTGGGCTTCTGTATGTGATAACATGGATGTAATGTTCCCATGCTGAGCTCAAAGGGGGTGCTTGCAGGGAAGAGGCATCTTCCCCACAGGCTCAGGTGGCCCCAGGAGATGGAGCTTCCTGCATCAGTTCTCCACAGAGCTGCAGCAGCACAGGCAGACACTGCCCTGCGGAAAAGGCCGGGTCTTCCACGCCCTGCACAGCCAGTCTTGGAGCTGCTGGAATCTGCAGTAGGGAGCCATCTGTACAGCTCTCAGCACGTAGCAGTGTTGAATTGCCAGGCCTGCCATGGCGAGTCTGATGTCTTCTGTCACACTTCTACGGGCTGGAAGAGGCAGCAACGGAGACTACCAGAATGGGAAGAATGAAGTTCTCCGTACAGCTCTGATGATGTGGAGCGTTTCCTGGGCCAGGTTTGAGACGGCAGGGCTGTCATCAGTCATGTCTTGAAGGGCTGGAAGAGAAAGGAAGAGAGCCAAGGTGAGAGGCCAGGGGTGTGGGGACGTGAGGAGCCCCTCCTGCCAGGGCCATCCCAGCCAGCTCTTGCCATGGCCAGGAGGGAGCAGGGCCCAAGGGGATCAGCTGGAAGGTGCCCTCGCTCACCCTGGCAGATGAGCTGCAGCTCTGGCTGCTCCTTCTTCATGGACCTGGCGGCGATCCCTGGGAACACAGAACCTGTCAGGCCCCAGAGGCACAGGTTCCCCGCAGCGGTGCTGCCAGCCCGGCCACACGGCCTCCTGCCCTGGCAGGGCTGAGCCCGGGGCCTTCCCGCATGGGGACGCCCCAGGGCTGGGCTGGCACAGGGCGGCAGCAGGTGCTCGGGGCCACTCGGGGCTCCACATGCCCTGGGCCGCATCCTGCTGCCGCTGCAGCAGCCGGGGCTGGGGCCGAGCTGCAGCGGGGTGGGGAGGGACCCCGGCCTTGTGGCTCACCCAGAAACTTGATGGCCAGCTTTCGCAGGGGCTTCTCTGGGCTCTCCAGGAACGGCAGGGCCTGGCGCACGTACTGGCCCACTCGGCTCCTGTCCTTTTCCAGCTGCAAAGAGTGCCAGGGCAGAGAGGGAAGGCTCGGCTCAGGCTCTGCCCCTTGGCCGGGCGCTCCCTGCCCCCAGCATGGGGCTCCCCTGCCCACAGAGCCCTGAGGCCTGGCCAGCAGCTGCTGGGGTCGGGTTTTGGGGGGAGCAGAGGGCTGGGTGCTCCTGGGGAGCCGTGGGGTGGCCCTGCCCCACAGCCCAGCTGGGCTGGGGCTCTATGGCAGCCTGGCTGCGGGGGCAAGGGAGCCTGGAAAAGAGCCCGCACGCCCCAGGGAAGGGAGCAGTGTGTGGGGCACAGGCTGGTGTCTGTGGGTGCAGCAGTGGACACAGGCAACCTGCCAGCCCCACACATTGGGCATCAGGGGCTGGGGCTTTGGGGCCGTCCTTACCAGGCACTCGGGAAACCTCCACGGCTGCTCCATGGTCACCAAGTCCTCAAGATCTCTCCACTTCAGGAACCTGGCTGCACCAAACAGTCCTCTCCAAGAGGCCTGCACAGCAACAGAGAGCAGGCCATGGCACCGCAGCCCAGGGCACAGCACCCACATCCCTGTGCCAAGGCCAGGAGGAGGCTGCAGGTGACCATGGGCCAGGGCAGGAGGCACAACAGCCTCCTCCCATGGGGACACCAGAGCCCACGAGTCCTCACCTCTGCCACACGCCGGTTCTCATTGTGCCAGTTGAAGTAGAATGGCACCAGACTCAGGTACACGTGTGGCTTTAGGCTCTTGCTCCTCTCTGTCGCCTCCATCAGCTCCTGGAAGAGGAGCATGGAGAGCTGCTGCAGCTGGCTGTGCTCCTGGTGCAAAGGAAGAGGAAAAGACCTCAGCACTGGCTTCTCCAGGCCCACTGGGGCACAGGCCTGAAAAGACACTGGGCCCAAAGTTTCCTGGCAGCACTCAGTGCCCACGATGAGGGGCACAGAGCCTTACGTTGTCAAAGAGTGGCCGCAGAGCCTCAAGCAACTTCAGGGCAGTAGGGGTGGATATTATGACGATTTGGAAGTGCAGCACGTTGATGAACGCGGAGAGGGTCATCTGAACCGTGTCTGTGTCTGCATCCTGCAGTAGCTCCAGGAGGCTTTCACTCAGGCTCCGCATGCTCTTAGCCTGTGTGGAACACAATGCTGTGGTGCAGCCCCACGCTGCTGCCGCGGGGCCCAGAGGCCAAAGGTGCGTCCCAAAGGAGTCGGGCAGCTGAACGGGGAGGAGGAGAGCTGGGAGCAGCTGCCACAGCTGCCAAAGGCCAGCCAAGGCCAAGCTACTGCCTTGCACAGCCTCACGCTGCCGGCCCGGCTTCAGCCCCTGCCCCCTGCTCACCATTGAGGGAGCCTTGCTGAGCACCACCAGGCCTCGGAGCGCCAGGCGACGCCTCTCCGGGCACTGACTGCGCAGGTGCCTGGAAATAATCTGCAGGACGCTGGGCCCACATTGTCTGGGGTTCAGGCAGTGCAGGACCTGAAAGGCAGGGAGCAGTGACGGGGTGCCCGGCCGGCAGGAGCCCAGACCCGCCCAGGGCTGGGCCCAGGCAGCAGCACAGGGTGCAGGCACCGTCCCGGGCGGCTGCGGCTGTGAGAGGGCAGAGAGGGGGAGGCAGCTGGGCCAGGCAGCGCTCGCCATCAGGCTCACCTCCACCAGGAACGCCAGGGCAGGCAGTTCCCACAGGGGCTCTCCCCTGCTGAGCCGCGGGAGCAGGCTGATGGCGATGCTGCGGCAGAAGGAGTGGGATACACGGCACAGCTCCCTGCAAGGGGGAATAAAGGTGCCAGAGACCCTGAGCCAGGTGGGCAAAGCTCTCCTGGGACTGACTCACACAGGCCTGGTCTTTGGCCACCAGCCCAGGAGAGGACGTGGGCACTTTGGGAGGTGGCTCCTCCTGTGCAGCCACCCCTCTCCGCCTTTTCCACTCTGCTCAGCCATCCCTGGCTGCCAAGGCCCTCTGGCCCAGCACACGGGCACTGTGAGGGGTGGCCTGTGCACAGGGCAGAAATGACCTGTGGGGGTGTGGGGCAGTGGGGAGAAAGGGCTCTCACCTGGCCAGCAGACCCACTGCATAGTGGTGGCTGTCAGCCTTGAGGAGCATGTCCCAGCCACACTTGCGACCGATCACCATCAACACGTCCTCATCCAGCAGCTGGCGCAGCAGGGCTTTAACAGTCTGCACTGCAAACCTGTGTGCAGAGCACAGCCCAGGTCAGGCACAGAGCCCTGGCCCCAGCCCCGAGGGCGTGGCAGGGAGAGGGGACTGGGATGGAGCACCTGTTGGGGTTGGGGGGAAGGCTGCGCTGCTCCCGGCATCGCCTCCAGAAGGTCTCGACCTCCTCTGACATCTCCTCTGTGCTGATGAAAACTTGGAAGAGCAGAGTCAGAAGGAGGCGCGGGAAATTGTCCTTCACTCCCCCTGGGCACCAGGAGGGGGACAGCTGGAGGATCTCCCAGAGTGCCACAGTTGCCTGCCAAAGACAAAGCACCCAGAGACGGCTCTCAGGGCCCAGATGTCCATGTGGCAGGGCCCAAGCATGGCAGGGACAGACCAGGGGAGACACAGGGGGATCCCCCAGCCTGGTGTCCCTGAACCTGCCCCTAAGCCAGGCTTGCAGCCCAGTGCCTGGGGCAGGGAGAAGCAGTGGTGAGAGAGGATGGAAAGGTGTCCCAGAGGCAACCTGGGGGCGAGCAGAGGCCAGCTCAAGAAACTCACAGCCAGGGCAAAGACATCCCTCTCATCCCCATCAGAGGTGCGTCTCCTGTGCGCTGGCCAGTATTCCAGCACACGGAAGAGGATCTGCAGCACCGGCTCCTTAGTCCATCTGGAGGAGATGAGCGTCTTCCACATGGTGCGAGCAGCTCTGTGGAGTCACAACTCTGGCTCAGGGGGGTCTGGGACACAGCTCTGTGGCCTGGGCAGCTGCGGGGCCCAGGTGACAGAGCCACGGTGCCTTGTGGGGCAGGGAGGCAGGCTGGCCTCAGGATTGGAGGCTGACATGCCAAAGCTGGCAAAGAGAGGAGCTGGAGTGTCCTGGAAGTCTCCATGTCTCTGGCACACCATTTGGGACAGGCTGTCCAGGGGGATGGGGTCTAAAGGCAGGTGAGCCCTCAAGGCAGGTGGGTCCCATACCTGTTACAGGCTGGGGCAGAGCGCAGCAGGGTCACTGCAACATCCATGGGGTGTTCCTCAGTCAGCAGGACCAGAGTCTTGTCCAGCCTGTGCTCATCAGACACATTGGACGTGAGCCACTGGTGGATGCACCTGACTATGGCCGGCACCTGGAGGGGACACGGGGGACAGTTGGAGAGCTGCCAGAGCCAGTAACTTGCCCAGCTTCCCCCAAGAAGTGCTCCCCTTGCCACCAATCTCTGCTGGTCTCAAAGGCTGAGGGGACCCAGCGCAGCCGGCGTGAGGGGCCACAGCATCCCTGGGGGACTGGAGCCCTGGCCACAGGCTGCTTACTTGCTTTGCTTTGTAGACACCGTTCTCCACAAGCATATCCAGCAGGGCAGCGCTGGTCTGGGCATTGAAGAGGTCCAAGTTTACCGTGTCCCCAGTGGCCATGAAAGTGGCCTCTTCATGCCAAATGCACCT
>NW_024103508.1:0-32029 GCF_003945595.2 Pipra filicauda | reverse complement strand
AGCAAGTGAGAGGAAAAAAATGGGTTTTTGGGGAGCAAAGCTTGTGGATCATATGCAGGAAAGAGGAATAAAGATCCCTGGAGGATTGGCAGCAGTTCCTGTGGCCCCACCACAGCCATGCGGGTGATGGCAGGGCAGGGTGATGGCAGGGCAGGGTGCCCACACTTCTCTTTCCCCTCTCAGCATCCAAATTTGATGCCATGTGGCATCAGACCCAAGCAAAATCCCTGGGAATTTAAACCTGGACCCCTCAACCTGCACTGGAACCCTCTGAACACCAGCCCAGGTCCTACCAAAGAGATCCTGGGTCACACATCCAGCCAGGCACGATTCCACCTGTCTGCCTTCTCAAACAGCATGGAATGAATGAAACCTCCCCAAAAAAACCCCTTTCTGAAGGGCTTTTTCATTCCTGGGAATGCAGGAGAGGAAAACTGTGCAGCTGTCCCTGCTCTGACTGGGGGCTGCTCTTGGGAAACCCCTGCACTGCCCCCTCACAACCAGTCCTAACCCGGGGATATCACATTGCAGAGAAGGGGGCAAAAGGGTTTTTTTGAGGCCAACTGTGCCTTGTTAAGGTTTGTGGAGAGCTCTGAGTTCAAACACCCCGGGTGGGGAGGCAGGAGGGGAGGGCAGAGCGTTGAAATAAAGCAGAAGGTGCCTGGTGATGGGAGCTCTGATTTCCAGCCTGGATTTTCTCCAGCCAGGGCTCGGGGCTTTTACAGTACAGCCCCAAAGCAGCCAAATTAATTAGTCTAATGAAAAGCCCCCGGGCTGCTGGAGGCTGTTGCTGTGCATCACCCCTTAATTAAGGCCTAAATCCCTAATTCTGGTCATGCTTAGGTGCATCTCCACCGTGTGTGACAGGATTAACCTCTGGAGCAGTGCAAGAGAACCAAATCCAGCCCAAAGCACGGGCAGAGGGGGATTTTGAGCTCTTGCTGGAGTTCATTTCAGGTCAGGCTGCTGGGGGGGACTGGGCTGGGTTTAATATTCCCCCCTCTCCAAGCAGAGCCAGGAGAGGTGAAAGCTCTGGGCACAGAGGAGGTGCCCAGGAATGTTGGGATTTTGAGTGTGAGGACTGGGAATAAAGCTGGGTGTTGCCAGCAAGAGGGGTGATTGATCCCAAACCAGGCAAAATCTGGATTCAAGTCCTTCCAAGCCCTTCTCCTGAGCGGGACAGTAACTGCACATCCCATGGAAACGCTGATTTTGGAGAGGAAAATTGGGATCAGAGGAAAGGGAACTGCAAAAGGCTTTTGGGAACCAAAGCCAGGGAATTTCTCGTGGTTTAACATAAAGCAAACTCCTTCATCCATGGAATGTTTGTGTCCAGCAGCTTGAGTTTTTCATCCACCTGTGTTTGTGTCACTTTGAGTTGCAATTCTGTCCCCAAAAGTGAGTCTCTGTGAGTGTAAATGGATCTCTGTGTGCCTGGCAGTAAATATTCCTGTGACTGTATCTGTGCCCTAATATTTAGACAAAATATTCCAGTTTTAAGGGAGGAAAAACACACACGAAGATTTAATTCTTTTCCATATAAGGAACTTGATTTGAATTAAGGGCAGGAGTTAATGGGACCCAGAGCTCTCTCCCTGACATTCCCATGGGAACCAAGAGTGGACCAGTTGCATCATCGAGCTCCTCCTCTCTCCCAGTGGAGGCTGATTGAGCTGCCCTTGGTTTAGACTTGGCTTATTTGCTGGACTACCCACAAAAGGCTGCCCTGCACCAATTAGTTTGACCTCAGTAATTAGCCAGAAGGAAGTTTCCCCCAACCAGGCAACCTTGGCAGAGAGGGGATTCATTAACCAGCTCTGTTTTGCCAAGCACAGGCTGATTCTGCAAATCAAAGAGTTTATTTTTTAATTGCATTTGCTCTGGTGCTTTTGCCAGGAAAAAGATCCCTGTGTGTCCTTTCTGACAGAGGCAGAGCCTCAGCTTTCCCAGATTTCCCTTCTTGGCTTCAAATTCGGGAGAGTTCTCCACTCCCACGTGATGTCACAACTTTCCAAGCGAGGGATGGGGAAGCTGAGGCTGAACATTTGTGACCTCCCAGGGAAAGGCAGAACCCTCTGCTTGTAAAGTGGAGAACAGGAGGTGGGACTTTTTATGGCTTTCTCCTTGTCCTTCCCACAGTTTTCAGATCCCACTGTGAGGAATGCATGGCCCAGCTCTCCAGGACCAGCTGAGCTCTCAGTTCCCAGTGCAAACCAGTGCTGTTCTCCTCGGGGGATGGTTGCTCAGCTGCTCACTGGCTTCATCCCAAACCAGGTACCAGGAGCTTCCTCATCCCAAACCGTCTGCCAGGAGCTTCCTCATCCCAAACCATCCACCAGGAACGAGATCCTAGGTTTGGATTGGGAGGGACATTAAAGCCCACCCAGTTCCACCCCCTGCCATGGGCAGGGACACTTCCCACTATCCCAGGTTGCTCCAAGCCCTGTCCAATCTGGTCTGGAACTCTTCAGGAATGGAGCTTCATCCCTGACCCTGTGCCAGGTGCTGGAGGTTCTTCCATACCCTCCTGTGTCCATATCCTGGCTGTTCCCAGCCGGCTCTGCCTGAATTCCCGTGCCAGGTGAATAAAGCAAATCCCTCCATCACCATGGTCCCAGAATCCCAGAGTGTGCTGAGCTGGAAGGGACCCAAAAGATCATCGAGTTCAATTCTTGTCCACGCACAAGGACCTTCTCCATGTGTCCCAGAGGATCAGCCAAACCCTCCTGGAGCTCTGGCAGCCTTGGGGCTGTGCCCACTGCCCTGGGGAGCCTGGGCAGTGCCCAACCAGCCTCTGGGGGAAGAACCTTTCCCTGAGCTCCAACCTGAGCCTGCCCTGGCACAGCTCTGCAGAGCAAGGCAGGGCAGCTGAGGGGCTGCAGGCACGGATGTTCTGACCAGGAAATCTGCCTTGAAATACTTACCCTGGAATGTCTGCCCTGGAATATCTGCTTTGGAATACTTGCCTTGGAATGCCTGCTTTGGAATAAATGCTTTGGAATACCTGCCTTGGAATACCTGCCTTGGAAAGCTTCCCTTGGAATACCTGCCTTGGAAAGCTTCCCTTGGAATACCTGCCTTGGAATAAATGCTTTGGAATACCTGTCTTGGAATGCTTGCCTTGGAATACCTGCCTTGGAATACCTGCCTGGGAATACCTGCCTTGGAATACCTGCCTTGGAATAAATGCTTTGGAATGCTTGCTTTGGAATACTTGCCTTGGAATACTGCCTGGGAATACTTGCCTGGGAATATCTGCCCTGGAATACCTATCTTGAAATACCTGTCTGGGAATACTTGTCCTGGAATCCCTGCCTTGGAATGCCTGCCTTAATTTGGAGGGCTCATTTAGACAGGGCTGTCCATATGGGATGTGGGGATCAGGGAAAGCCTTGGATGGGTGAATTCCTCCTGGGATCACAGTCCTGCACTTCAGGGGTTGTCCAAAGGAGATGTGCCTGGAAAGTCTGGGATCCCAGAACATTTCCCTGTGCCACAGGGCAATGGAAAAGAGCTGGAATCCACAAAAAGACCCCAAAACAACCAACCCCGAACCTGGGCCAGATCCCAAAATGCTGACAGGAAATGATCTGCTGAGCTGGCTGTGTTGGACACGATCCCAAAGGGGGGTTTGGCAGGAAGGGCTTTCCCATGGCAGTGTGGAGGGATATTTGGCTCCCTTTGGAGCACAGCTCTCGGCTGGGATGGCTTCTCTTGGCTCCCTCAGGGCTGTTGGTGGCAGGAGGTTTTAGGATCTTCCAGCAGCTCATCCCCCTCTAATCCAGCTCACCCCCCAAACCCGACACATTCCAAACCCCATCACCCCGTTTTCACGTTGGGAATCGCACGGGATGGGGGAAAAAAAACAGGCTAAGGATGAAAACAAGATTCTGGCTGCTGCGGCTTATTCCCGGCGCCTCCAAGGAGAGGGATCGGGATGGAGGTTCTCCATCCGAAGGGCTGCACTGCCACCTCCAGGTCTGCCACGGCTGCAGCTCCCGCCCCGTCCCATCCCCGCGGCCTGAGAAAAGCATTAAATACCGTCCTTGAATATTTTTTGAATTAAAATCCCGGCTTCTCTTCTTTTTCCCTGTAAGAATTTATCGCCGGGAAAACATCCAGGGCGTTTTGCTTCGGCACGCGCAGGGCGTGGCTGTTCCCGGGGTGGTGGGATGCAGGGATGCTCCATCGGGATGCTCCCACCCCTTTCTATGCCCCCCAGATCTTGGGGGGAAATCAGCCATTCCTGGGAGAATTGAAAATTCCCGTAGAAAAATGGAACTTTGTCGTGATTTTCCTTTCTTTTCCCAGCGCACAAAGCCCCGGGGCCACCGCGAGTCCCCTGTGCTCCGGTGCCACCACCTCCAAATCCAAGTGTCCCCTGGTGTCACATCCCCCCGCTCTGCTCCGGGAAGCCGCTTCTGCTCCCAAAGGCTCTGGATGTGGCCCCAAATCCCTGGAGAATCCCCGCGCCGCGGCTGCAGGAGCTCGGAGCGCCCAGGAGATGGCACCGGAGCCGCACAGTTGGTGCCGCGGGGTCCGGCTTGGGTCGGGTGGCACAAAAAATATCCACGTCAGGGATCGGGCCCCCAAAATTTCTGAGACTTCAATATCTGACACGGGGCTGGGATTTCCTTCTTCCCGGGCACCCCAGCGAGGGGTGGAGCGGCTCCCAGAGAGGGAGGATGTTGGAATCCAAACAAATCGAGGCACGAGGGATGAGGTAAGTCCAGGCAAGGTGGGGAGGATGTGGCACACCTGGTTTTATTCCCTACCCGTGGCCGAGGAGCTGGTGCAGGAGCTGCCAGGCTGAGCTTTGCCCCTCTCTGCTGAGCTGTAAAATCCTGAACTGCCCAAAAGAGGGGCTGATTGAGGGGTTTGGGCTGGACTTAAGTGCAAATTAGTGCACTTTCATCCTTAGCCTGTTTTTTTTCCCCCATCTGTCAGGGCCTCTCATCCCATGCAGTACCTGTCTCTCCCCACAGATCCCCAAGCATTTCTTGGGGCCTGGTTACACTTCCCAACCTCCTGCGGGGCTTTCCCTGCTGTGGAGACACCCCGAGGTTCACCCATGGGTGTCCCACAATGATGCCCATCCCTGCTGGCACCTCCAGAGTCTCCTGAGGCTTTCAGGTCGCTCCAAATAATTCCTGCTGCTGGGGCAGGGCCTGCACTGGTGCCGTGGCCCCTCCACTGGGATTGGGAACCATCCTGTCCCTCGGGGACATTTGGGGTCCTTCACCTTCGGGATTCAGGCCCTGCTCTGAGGGAGCTCCTCTGGGATGGAGAGGTTGGACCATCTCACCTGAGGCCAGGTGAGCACAAGCTGGGTTGGTGCTCCCAGGCTCGGGAGGGATGGGATCAGGAGGGATGGATCAGGAGTGGTGGGATCAGGAGTGGTGGGATCAGGAGTGATGGGATCAGGAATGATGGGATCAGGAGGGATGGATCGGGAGTGGTGGATCCGGGAGGGATGGTAATCAGGAGGGATGGGATCAGGATGGATGGGATCAGGCGTGATGGGATCAGGGATGATGGGATCAGGAGGGATGGATCGGTAGGGATGGGATCAGGAGGGATGGATCCGGAGTGGTGGGCTCAGGAGGGATGGATCAGGAGTGGTGGGATCAGGCGTGATGGGATCACGAATGATGGGATCAGGAGGGATGGGCTCAGGAGGGATGGGATCCAGCGTGGTGTGGGACTCGGCCGGTGATGGATCCGTGGGGTGGGATAGGAGTGATGGGATCAGGTCATGAGGGGATTCAGGGAGTGACCGGAATCCGGCGCTGCCGGGCTCAGGTGGGATGGGCTCCGGAGGGATGGATCGGGCATGATGGGATCAGGAATGATGGGATCAGGAGTGACAGGATCAGGAGTGACGGGCTCAGGAGGGATGGGCAGGTGGGGATGGACACTTGGAGTGGCTGTTTGTGAATCCAGGACTGGCAGATTCTTAAAAATATCCCATAACCTTCAGCACCATCATCACTGAACTCCCTCCTGCCCTTCCCACCAGGCTGGGGACAAAGGGCAGCAGGAGGTGACACAGTGTCCAACAGCACGGGGTGTTCCAGGTGCCTTTGTGCTTCCCGTGTCACAGAGCCATGGAATCATGGAATGGGTTGGGTTGGAAGGGACCCTAAAGCCCATCTCATTCCTGCCATGGGCAGGGACACCTTCCACCAGCCAAGGTTGCTCCAAGCCCTGTCCAACCTGGCCTTGGACACTTCCAGGGATCCAGGGGCAGCCACAACTTCTCTGGAAAGCCTGTGCCAGGGCGTCCCCATCCTACATCTGTGGGGTTATTTCCCCTCAAAATACCCCACAGGGACTTTGGGATAGAGGTTTGCCACCCCTGAGATAATTGATTGGACACCTCCCAACTCCCATTTTCGTGTTTCAGCAGCTCCTCATCCCTAATCCCAAATTCCTTGCTCCTGGATCGTGGGGATCTTGGCTGTTGAGCTCAGGTTTTCCCGGGTGTTTGGGAGCCCTTGGCACGTGGATCACCAGGGCAAAGCTCCAGCCGGGATCCCTGGATCCTGACGTGTCCCTGCTGCATCTCTGCAGACACTCAGACCCCTCATCCTTGGCCAGGGAGGGAATTCCAGGTCGTTGTTCCACGAATAATGAATCCCCCCAACACTGGCACCAAATTAAGGTGTTGATGTCACCTCCCCTGGGAAATGTCACCTCCCCTGGGAAATGCCAGCAGGGAAAATCCCACCAGGAATTCCCCCCAGAGCTGCTGCTGGATGAGCTCTGCTCTCTGCTCCATATTCCCCCTGGAAAACCCGTGGAATTCTGGCCAGGCACCTCCTGCATCCCCCTCTGCCCCTCGGTGCAAAGGAGGGGAAATAAAGGCATGGGAACAACAGTGAAGGATTTTCCCCTCCCAAATCCTCCTTTCATCCCTCTGTTTGACTCCTGGAATTTTTCTGGGCTGCCTGTTCTGTCTGGGGCATAAACACATGTGATGTATATAATACATACATATAATACATGCAATAAATACATATAATACATACAATAAATGCAATAAACACATAATAATGCATGTAATAGATACATAAAAATACAGATAATACATTATAACACAGATAATAAATACATAATAATGCATAAACACATTAAAATACATATAATAAATGCACAATAATACAGATAATAAATACATATAATACAGATGATAAATAATAATACTTACAATAAACACATAAAATAATATAATAAGTACAGAATAATACAGATACTAAATACATATAACACATCCAAAAATACCTAATAATACATATAATAAATATGTGTAATACATACAATAAATACATAATAATCTATGTCATAAATGCATAATAATGCATAAACACATTAAAATACATATAATGAATACACAATAATACAGATAATAAATACATATAATCCAGATGATACACACATAAGACATAAATAATAATAAATAATAATACTTATCATAAACGCAGAAAATAATATAATAAATACAGAATAATACAGATATTAAATACATATAACACATGTAAAAATACATAATACATATAATGAATACATGTAATACTACAATAAATACATAATAATCTCTATAATAAATGCATATAATACATATAATAAATACATAAAAACACAGATAATAAATACATAGTAACACATGTAGTAAATACATAAAATACATATAATAAATACAGAATAGTACAGATAATAAATACATATAACACATACAAAAATACCTAATAATACATATAATAAATACGTGTAATACATACAATAAATACATAATAATCTATGTCATAAATGCATATAATGCATATAATAAATACAATAAACACATAATAATGCATATAATAAGTACATAAAATACATATAATATATTATAATACATATAATAAATACATAATAATGCATAAACACATTAAAATACATCTAATAAATACACAATAATATGTATAATAAACACATGCAATACAGATGATAAATACATGATAATACTTATAATAAACATATAATATAATAATAAATGCGGAATAATACAGATAATAAATATATAGTAATGCATAAATACATATAATAAATACACAATAATACATATAAGAAATATATACTATACAAATGATAAATACATAATAATATTTATGATAAACACATACAATGAATACAGAATAATACATATAATAAATACATGTAATACATACAGGAAATACATAATAATCTATATAATAAATGCATATAATACATATAATAAATATATAAAATACATATAATAAATACAATGAGGGGACATTTGGTCATAAAGACATCACAGTTTTCCCTATTTTTATATATTTATATATATATGTATATATATCTCCTATGTACCTGCACTGTATGTGTGTGTATATATATATATATAATATTTGCCTATATAATCTACATAGATTTATAGATATATAGATCTGTATCCATCCAGGCTGCTCTGCAAATGGAAAATCCCCCAGCTCTATCTTGCAGATAATGATTTCTCCTTTTATTATTATTATTTCTCGAGCTCGAGGAAAACAATTAAAACTTCTCCCAGATAATAATAATAATAATAATTAAAAAAACCCAACCCAACCAACCAACCCTGCAAGAAATCCGAGCCCACATTTAATCTGCAGCCTTCAAAAGTTTCTTGGAAAGCTTAATTAAATGGTAATTCATCTGTGCATTGGCTCTGTCTTGTAAAGCCTGATAATGCCGAGTCTTAATTAAAAAAAAACCCAAACTAATGCAGCTTTTAGTTTTTATTCTGCCAGTTCAAGGGGAAAAAAATCACCCCCAGAGCTGCCAAAGGAGCTGAAAGATTCCTGGGCCCCACACTGATTTTGTTCTCCTGAAATCCCCACTGGCAGGGCAGGGAATCAGAGTTAGTCCCAATTTATTGATTTCTTTCTTTCTTCGCTCTCTCCCCCGGGAGAGGATTTTCAGGGCGGGGAAATATTTGAGCCCAGAGAGGCTCCAGGGCTCAACAAATCCCCTGCCCGAGGAAATTCGGGCCCTGAACCTCCCAGGTCATTTCTGGGTCTCCTCTTGGAGTCTCCCAACGCCCTCGAAAAACCACCCCGGCACAGGGATCAGCTCCTTGCCTTTCAGTTGGGGTGAGTTGGGGGGAATTTATGGGAGTTTTACCCATTTTAGATGTTCTTGTTGGGTTGAAAAGGGTGGGTAGTTGGAGATTTGTGGGATTTTTACCCATTTTAGATGTTCTTGTTGGGTTGAAAGGGGTGGAAAGCTGGAGAATTATGGTATTTTCAACCATTTTAGGTGTTCTTGTTGCATTGAAAAGAATGGAAATTTGGAGATTTAGGGTGTTTTTACCCATTTTAGGTGTTCTTGTTGGGTTGAAAGGGGTGGGAAGTTGGAGATTTATGGTATTTTTACCCGTTTTGGCTGCTCTCGTTGGGTTGAAAGGAGCTTTCCCTGCTGCCTTCCCGTCGCTCATCCCCAAATTCTACCACAACTGATGAAACTTGGAAACCACCCCAGGACTTCCCACCCTGTTCTCCTCCAAAACCTTCAGATTAACCCCTTTTCCAACCCATTTTGGGCTCGTTTTGGAGTGAAAACCCACCCAAAGCCCAGGCAGCTCCTTCCAAAACATCTCCCAGGAGGTCACCTGTGAAAGAAATCCTGGGAGCAACGTTCTGCTGCCGAAAAGTGCCCCGGAAAAGGGCTGATCTTCCCAAAGATCCCACTTTTCCCCAACCCCTGAGAAATTCTGGAGAGTCTGAAGTGGATTTGGTGGGTTTAGGGAACGTGGTGTAACAACTCCAGGGTTTGGGTGGATTTAATGGATTAAAGGGAAAGAAAATGTTGACAGGGAGAAAATAAACCGTGTCCTGGAGACATTTTCCCAGCTCAGTATCCCCTGGGATGCTGCAGTGCTGCTGGGAAATGGTGGTTTTTTTGGGAAAAGCCTGCTCCTGATGTGTTCTTTCTGCTCCTGTGCCACATTTTGATGAGGAACATGGAAAAGTTGCTGCTGGATTGGGCCTCCTTGCAGCTCCAGACAGTGATATAAGGAGCTCTTTAATGCTAATTAATGCAATGGCACAATGAATTAATAGGGTATTAGGCAAAGCTGTTAATTATCCCCAAATAAAACAAAGGGAAAAAAGGGAATCAATGCAGGGAGAAATGACAACCATCCTTGGCTTCCCTCTCCACATGCTTCCCAAACAGCCTGTTCTGGGAAAAGCAGCCTCAGGAACGTTTTCCTGGCAGCCCCGGGGGGTTCAGGGTTAGTTGGGAAGGGGAGAGACCCTTCCCTGCCCTCCGAGGGAGCTCCAGGGGCCTGGCCAAGGAGGAATCCTCATTTGATCCATGGGGAAAATGGGGGCAGGGGGGCTTTCCAGGGAGATTTGTCTTCTCCCAAGGAGAAGGTGGGATCCAGGCTTGGAGCAGCAACCCTGCCCTGGGAAATGCAAGCACAGAGACAACAGTGGGGAGTTTAAAGGCTGGAATTTCCCATTGCTTTGGGATTCCCATTGCCTTGAGATCCTCACTGCTTTTAAATTCCCATTGCCTTGAGATCCTCACTGCTTTTAAATTCCCATGGATTTGAGATCCCATTGCTTTTAAATTCCCATTGCTTTTAAATTCCCATTGCTTTAAAATTCCCATTGCTTTAAATTCCCATTGCCTTGAAATTCCCATTGCTTTTAAATTCCCATCGCTTTGAGATCCCCATTGCTTTAAAATTCCCATTGCTTTAAATTCCCATTGCCTTGAAATTCCCATTGCTTTTAAATTTGCACTGCTTTGAGATCCCATTGCTTTTAAATTCCCATTGCTTTTAAACTCCCATTGCTTTTAAATTCCCATTGCTTTTAAATTCCCATTCCTTTAAATTCCCACTGCTTTTAAATTCCCATTGCCTTGGGATCCCTATTGCTTTTAAATTCCCATTGCTTTGAGATTCCCATTGCCTTGAGATCCCATTGCTTTTGAATTCCCATTGTTTTAAATTCCCATTGCAAAAGAGGGATGCAAAAGGAGAGTGTCCCTTCTCTGTGCCTCAGTTTTCCATAGGATGCAGAGCCATCACATTCCTGTGATTCCTTTTTTAGCTTCCCAAAATGTCAGTTAAATGACACCTGGAATCCCCCTGACAGGAGTAGGCTCGTGAGGCCTCTTCCATAAAATGTAGGATTTGCTTTAGAAAAGAGAAACAAATCCTGTTTTTTTCCTTAAATTCCATCCCCCGCTTTATTTCCAGGCTTGATATTAATTCAGGAATAATTGGAAAACAGAATTCAAAGGTGGAGTTTCCTCCTTTTTGTTGCTGTACTGAACAGGGGTAAAATATATGAATTTTTTAGGGTGTTTGGGACCCTCTGGGGCCATTGGCTGCCGGGATCTGGGGATGTGCTCATCCCCACTGCACCTGTGATCCCAAAATTTGGGTCAGGGTGGGGGAATCACCAACCAAGCCCCTGGGGATGGACACAGGCTTTGTTTCCAACGGGTCATTTTCCACTTTGCAGAACTCCCTCTCCAGGATTTGACCTCATCCAGGTTTTTTCCCCCTTCTCATGCCCTGGGAAAAGAGCAAAGGGACCATTTTCCTCCTGGAACATGGGGGTGGGTGGGTGGCTGCCCTCCAGCAGCCTTGGAATGACTCCTTGCCAGGCAGGAGGGACAACCACGGGAGAGCAGAGGAGGGACAGCACCCCTGTGCCAGCCTGGATCCTTCCTGGATCCCTCCTGGATCCCTCCTGGAGCTGCAGCATCCCTGTGCCAGCCTGGATCCTTCCTGCATCCCTCCTGGAGCTGCAGCATCCCTGTGCCAGCCTGGATCCTTCCTGCATCCCTCCTGGAGCTACAGCATCCCTGTGCCAGCCTGGATCCTTCCTGCATCCCTCCTGGAGCTGAAACATCCCTGTGCCAGCCTGGATCCTTCCTGCATCCCTCCTGGAGCTGAAACATCCCTGTGCCAGCCTGGATCCTTCCTGCATCCCTCCTGGAGCTGCAACATCCCTGTGCCAGCCTGGATCCTTCCTGCATCCCTCCTGGAGCTGCAACATCCCTGTGCCAGCCTGGATCCTTCCTGCATCCCTCCTGGAGCTGCAGCACCCCTGTGCCAGCCTGGATCCTTCCTGCATCCCTCCTGGAGCTGCAGTATCCCTGTGCCAGCCTGGATCCTCCCTGGATCCTTCCTGGATCCCTTCTGGAGCTGAAACATTCCTCTGCCAATCTGTAAGTGCCTGGATCCTTCCTGGAGATGCTGGATCCCTCTGCCAGCCTGGAAATGCCTGGATCCTTCCTGGAGATGCTGGATCCCTCTGCCAGCCTGGATGTGCTGGATCTCTCCTTGAGCTGCAGCCTCCTCAGCCAGCCTGGATCCTTCCTGGATCCTTCCTGGAGCTGAAACATCCCTGTGCCAACCTGGATATTCCTGGGTCCCTCCTGGAGCTGCAGACCCCAGGCTGTGCCCGGCACATCCCTTTTCCTGCCTCCAAGGGGTCGAGGGGCAAAGCAGGGGATGAGCAGAGAGCTCCTGGTCACCCTGAAACGCTCAGACCTACAAAAACCTGGAGAAAGTTTGAGCTGGGCCTTTCCCTTGGACACCTTTCCTGCTTTGCCCGATGCCAAGAGGTGGGAAGGGATGTCCTGTGCCTTTGGGGTTTTTTTTAGCCAAACTCAGGTTCTGCCCCCACCTGGATCCCCCCGGGAAGTGCAGAGCAGCTCTGGGGCTCCTTCTCCCCCCCTGCAGCCCCAAATCCTGTGTCCAGGGGGTTTTTAGGTTTTCCTGGAGCAGATTGATGCCCTTCCCGTCCCCATCTGGGATCTCAGCAGGACACAGGGAGCCCCCCAGCCAAAAGCAGAGGAATAAGTGGGAATGGGGCAGTTAATGCTCCTTAACCCCCTCATGCCACCCCAAATCCTGCTGATGGGAGGGATGTGACCAGCTCAGAGGAGCTCATTACACAGAAGCTTCTCCAGGCTGCTTTTCCCTCCTCTGCCTTGTTCCCAGCCTGTCTCCCCAGGGATTAGAACCCTTGGATGGGGTCCTTCCCTCCCTGTTTCCAGCAGGAGAAGGATCAGCCTCACTCTCCTCTCCCTTTTCAATGCCATTGAGTTCATCCCTGGCTTTCCTCCCACAAAGGGACACGAGGCTTTGGGAAAAACTCTCTCAGGGTTTATTTCTCTGAACTTGGTTTGGCTTCCCCTCTGTCCATGAGGCTGAATGGGAAATGAAATCCTGCTCTGCTCTCAGGGAGGAAAATCCCGGGGTTTGGGGGGATTCAACCTGATGTTGGAGGCTGTTGAGGCCAAGAGGATTTGGGTGTGGAGCAGAAATGGGCTCTGGGCTCTCAGATAAGCAGCTTTGGGGAGTCTTTAAAGGAGGTAAAATAAAAAGGGCACAAGCTCCCAGACTCGGTATTTTATAGGGGTTTGCAAAGGGATGAAAAGTAATACCCCTAATTCTGGGTAAGGGCATTAATAACATTGCTTTTGCTACAAAGCTGCAGGGAAATTAAATATAATACATTAGCAAGGAGCTGGACAGGACAACCAGACCCTCACACCACCCTCTTCTCCCTGCAGCACTTCAAAACAACCCAAAAAGAGCCTTGGAAGGGTTAAAGAACACCCTTGCCAAATTGGAATTAAACTGTGCTAATATCAGCTAAGTGACTGTTCAGGGTAATAGCAGAGAGAAAAATGATGTGCCATGTATTTATAAATAATAAAGCATAATTTATTAATAATCTGGAATTGAACAAAGGGTCTGGGAAGCTTAATTAATTATTACTTGTAAAGTGCTTTTGAGATTATTGGATAAAAGCTGCTACAGAAGGGAAAGGTATTGAGGGAGGAATGTCTCAGCATCCTGCAGGAGCCAAGCCCTGGAAGCACAGCTCTGGGAGCTGCAGGACAGCCCAGAGGGGTCTGGAATCCCAGGGATTGAGGGGGTTTGATGCTGGAATTGTTTCTTCCCAGCACGGGAACAGGGATGTTGTGTCGCCCCATCCCTTGGGAGAGGGGGTGGTGGGGAGGGGATGGACCCTCCTGGCACAGGGCTGGGGTGGGGTCCAGGCTCTGATCCTGCTGGCAGGGTTTGGGTTCGTGCTTCATCTCAGATGAGATTCAAAACATTATTAAATGAATCACTTCCTTTAGTGAAATCAGGTAAAACTGAAAAATGAGCAGTTCCCAGCACCCTCCCCCCTCCTGCTCCCCATTTTTAACTGCCCTTCCCCATTTTTAACTGCCCTTCCCCATTTTTAACTGTTCTCAGAAAGAAAAAGAGGGGGAGCAAACCTGCCTGAACGTTCAAAACCTACAGATGAAGTGACCAAAGAATTCCCACCTTTTCTCCCAGCAGCCCTCCCAGCACTGGTCTCTCTGTCTGCAGCTGATTTCTGGTGCAAACCACCTCTGACAGCCCCAAAATATTGCCCTGCCCCAATTAGCTCTTTCTTAAGGCTCTGATTAGATTTCTGCCCAGAAGAAAACACGACCCCAGACAACTAAAAGGGCATTAAATCTGGTTCATCAAGCCCTGGGTGAGTTCATCTCCTGAAAAGAAGCTCATGAAGACCCAACTGACCCTTCCCTGCTGTGGGAGCTCGTGGGGTCCTTCATCACCCACCTGTAGCTCCTGGATATTTTGGGATGGAGGGGGATTCCAAAGTGTCCCAGGAACTCCTGTCATTGCAGTTTGCACTCACATTGGACCACTTTGAAAATGCTTTTTGAGTTTGGTTTAAGCCTGGGCACTTTAAGCCCGGCCTAATTGCTGGCTGGGACAGGGTTTATAAGACCCTGCCTGAAGGAGTTGTGGAGAAACTGAGGCACAGAGTTAAAAACTTAACAATTATCCCCCAGTGAACCTGTGGATCATCTTTAGGAGGTGAGGGGAAAACAGGAATGAAGGGACCCCCCAGCTTAGGGGCTGAAAGTGGTTTCAAGGGGCTGCAGAGTCAGCCCTGAGCTGTCCATCCCAGCCCAAAATCAGTGCCCTCACTGCCTCTGCACTGGTATCCCAACCCCAGCATTGCCAAACAGCTCCCAGATCCAGAGGATGGAGCTTCCTGCCTTCTCTGCCCCACCCAAATCCCCACCAGCCTATTCCAGGGGGTGAAGCTCCTCTCCCAAACATCCTCACCCCTCTCCAGATTCCTGAGGATTCCACTCAGGGGAGAATTCCATCCAACAACCCAAACCTCACAACTGTCCCCTCTCTCCACCCTCCCTCCTGCTCTCCAGAACCCTTGGTTTGCACCCTCCACCTGTATTTTTATTAAAAATTCAATTCTTTGCCCATTTCCCCTCTCACAGCAGCAGCTGCCAGGAGGATCCTCCTGAGGAACAACCAGAGCCCTCGCTGAATGATGGCCAAGCAATGATTATTAAAGGGTTATGACTTTTAAAGCATCTCCAGCTTGGAAGGGAAAGGTTGGTGGAGGAACAACTCTGCTTGCTGGGAGAATCTTTTTTACCCCAGGGAAGGAGTGGACAGAACAACCAGGCTTCTCTGGGGGAAGGTTTCTCTGAGCTCCAAGCTCTGAAACCTCCCCAGACTCAAGGTCCTTTGCCTACATCAGCTCCTGGTTCATGGTCATTGGCCAAAATGTTGGGTTTTTACCCAAAAAGCCCCAGCTGGAGCAGCAGCAGCTGGAGAAGGGCTGGTTGCCCATCACGTCCCTGCTCTGTGCTATTTTTGTGCTTTGCTGTCTGATGGAGAAGAGGCTGTTGATGGGATCTGCCTTCTGCCCAACCTCGATTTCTGGAGGAAAATGAGTCCTGGCTTTACACTGATCCCAGTTTTAACCAGCAGGGGAATCTGTGGGAGTTAATGAAGGCCCTGAAGGAGCTGCTGGCACCAATCCCGGCACCAATCCCGGCACCAATCCCGGCACCAATCCCAGCACCAATCCCGGCACCAATCCCAGCACCAATCCCAGCACCAATCCCGGCACCAATCCCGGCACCAATCCCAGCACCAATCCCAGCACCAATCCCAGCACCAATCCCGGCACCAATCCCGGCACCAATCCCAGCACCAATCCCGGCACCAATCCCAGCACCAATCCCAGCACCAATCCCGGTACCAATCCCAGCACCAATCCCAGCACCAATCCCGGTACCAATCCCAGCACCAATCCCAGCACCAATCCCAGCACCAATCCCAGCACCAATCCCGGCACCAATCCCGGCACCAATCCCGGCACCAATCCCGGCACCAATCCTGGTCCTGCTCGGGAGACGCTGACAAACGACACCCAAAAAGTGTGGAAGGGAGGAAAAAACAAACCCCAAACCCCCCCTCCCCACATTCCTGGCAGGAATGTTGGCTTTGGCAAACACAGCACATCATTTCCATCCCGTCCCATTCCGGCCCCCCCGGATTCAAACACAAAAAGCAGGGGACTGTTGGACGAGACGTGTCTGCAGAGATTTAACATCAGCAGCAATTGGAATGGGGGATATCCAGGCTGGAATTTGCCTCTGAAGGTGCTGTTTAAACTCATGGATTTTCCCTGTATTTCCCTGCTCTCTGACTTCTCCTTCCAGCTCCAACCACCCTGGAGTGAGACCTTCCTGTGGCTCTGAGAAACCCCCGTGGGCTTCAGCAACTTCGATTTATTTTTTTTTTTTCCCCCCTTTTTAAATGCTTTTTTAAGTGCCACCGTGTTCTTTTGGAGTCATATTAACCACGCAATAAATTTGCATAATGTGGATCCATAATGTTTAATCAAAGCCTCTCTGGAAAGCTGTTATTGTCCACGAGCTCTCATAAATTCTCACTATCACCTCCATGTTAAACACTAAAGCTGCCCGGGGCATATTGGGCACTAATCACCTGCAACAATTGAGTTGGAGAGAAATTATTATCCTTTTTATTTCCCTTCCATTTCCGTGGGAGCAACCTCAAGCTGCACGTGGAGGCATTTTTAGCACAAAATAAAAGAGTCACTCCCAGATTTTTAAGTCTTTTTGGCTGTATGAAGTTTGAGCTTCCTTAAATTTCTTCCTCAGCATCCCAAGGTTGGGTTATCCATCCCCATCACGAGGAGCTCTGGAGCACCAGAAAGGGGTGGAAAGCTGGTGTCAGAATTGTTTGCACTTGGAAAATTATAAGAGTTAATCAACTCCTGAGCTGCTTTTTTTTCAAGGCTTTTAATTTCTTTTAAACGAGTGAGGCAACAAGGCGTGACAGGGGGAGGCTGGAGAGCCCACTTGGGTCCTTCCCAAAGGGATTTGGCCATGGAAATCCCTCCCTGGGGCTGCAGGATGAGGCCTGAGGGAAATACAGGATGAGCAGAGGGGGAATGACCCCACTGAGCCCGTGTCCTGCTGCCCTTGCTGCTCATGGGGAGTCCTTCCCAGCTGGAATATTCTGCTCTGGTCTGTTGTCAGCATGGAATGTTGCTGTCAGCCAGCAGGGTACCCTGAGCTGTCCACCAGCTCCACACTGGTGTCCCCTCAGACACCTCATGGGGAACATCCTCGAGGTGGAACAAAACCCAGAGGATCCCTCGGCTCCCAACACGGTGGGAAAGGACTCCAGGAGATGGAGGGAAAATTGAACTCCTCCAAAACTGAGATGGGAGTGAAACGTTGAGGTGATGCTGGAGCAGATTTTTTCCTGCCTTTCAATGATTCAAAGAGTTAGGTCTGAATAAAAAAAAAAAAAAAAACAAGCAGGAAACCCCAATCCATGTGGTTTCCTGATTTCTGGAGGTTACCCAATAAAGGGATGATCTGAACCTTGGGAGTGTATTCACCATTCCAAGAGGGCTACAAATAATAGCAACGTCTGGGAGGTGACATCTCCAAGCCTCTTAGGAGGCTAATTCTATAACAACATTAATTCAACATAATGCCTTCATGAATAGAGATGGGGCTAATGCAGGGTTTAAAGTTAGGCAGCTTATTCTTGCCCATCTTAATTTAACTAAGAGCCTAGTCCTGAAAGACATCACAATTCCAGCTATCTGAGCACTTTCCTTGGAAAAAAAATCCCACCTTTTTTTAGTGTTTCCTTCCCTCTTGCTGCTGGGGTTGATTCCCCAGCTTAAACTGGCCCAAGTTTTTATTTTATTTGGCTTTAGGCTCAAACCCAGGTTGATTATTTAATAAAAAAGGTGGAGATGAAAATGGTCCTCTTTATCCACAGCTGGAGTATGAGGAAGAGGGGTTTGAGCTGGAGGGGGGTCCTGCAGTGGCCCTGGGGTTGCTGCAGCTTCAGAGCCCAAATCCAGCTGCTCTGGGGTCAGCACTTGACAAAAGCAGCTCTCTTTGATTTCAGGGGGATGGGGTGGGATCCTCCCATCCTTCTCCTCTGGGGCCAACAAGGCTTGGAAGGAACCAGGGGGCACAGGAGTGGTTGGGTGTCATGAGTTCCTCAGGCATCAGCACCTGCTTGAGCACAGACCAGGAGGCTCGATTGACTTGGGATGGCTCAAATAATAATCCCAGGGAGGGCTCAAAAGGCCTCAAAAATGGGACTAAATAAACCCCCCCAGTCTGAGAGCCTTGGCCCTAATTTCTCCCTTCAGTATTTAGAAACCTGGGGAAAAAAAAAATCAAAATTAAGTCTATAGGCTGAGAGTCCTCAAAACATCCCTGTCCCTGTTTTGCTTTAATTTTGCACAGATTGGAAGCTTTTCTTCTTTCACTACCCACCAGAGGCACATCTGGACTGTTTGTTCCTCAGGTGCTGCAGCAACACAGACCTGGGAGCTGAAGTGAAGAAATGAAAAGCATTTCCACTGACCCCCAGTGGAGACCTGAGAGGAGAAAAGCCCCTTTGCTTCACCTCCATCCAAAGGGTTTGTTTTGCTTCACTGCTTCCCTTTCTTTTGCTTTTTAATAATTTGTGCTTAGATTACCTTCGGATACTCGGGGTCTCCAACCTCACCTTTGGAAAGCACAAGTGCAACACTCGGGGATGCTCATCCTTTTTTTTTTCTCTCCCTTATAAACAGTTTGCCGCCTTCCAGCCCCACTGGGCAGGAATTTCAGCCAGTGTGAGGTTGGGATGAGCATCCACTCGACTGCAAGGTGCTGCTCTGTCCATTTGGGAATTACTCTCCAAAGGTGCCACTTCCCAACTTCCTGTTTTCTCCCTTTTTCCCTCAAAATTGGGGTAATACTGAAAACTGAGTTTTTTCTTCCTGAAATTCACTTAAAAAAGTTGTTTTTAACCAAAGAATCCCAGAAGGTTGGGGTTGGAAGGCAACTTCAAGCCCATCCATTCCACCCCCTGCCATGGGCAGGGACACCTCCCACCAGCCCAGGTTGCTCCAAGCCCCGTCCAACCTGGCCTTGGACACTTCCAGGGATCCAGGGACAGCCACAGCTTCTCTGGGCAACCTGTGCCAGGGCCTCCCCACCCTCCCAGCCAGGAATTCCCTCCCAATATCCCATCTAACCCTGTCCTCTGGCAGTGGGAAGCCCCTTTAGGCACTGGAAGGTCTCTCCAGAGCCTGCCCTTCTCCAGGTGAACACTCTCTGCTCTCCCAGCCCAGCTCCATGGGATCATTTGTACTCCCAAGTCAATCCAACCTCCTGCTCCGTGCTCCAAGAGGTGCTGATGCCTGAGGAACTCATGACACCCAACCACTCCTGTGCCCCCTGGTTCCTTCCAAGCCTTGTTGGCCCCAGAGGAGAAGGATGGGAGAATCCCACCCTATCCCCCTGAAATCAAAGGGCAGAGAGCTGCTTTTGTCAAGTGCTGACCCCAGAGCAGCTGGATTTGGTGTCTGGAGCTGCAGTCAGGGATGGAACCAGCCCCAGCTCAGGTTTTGTGGTGTCACAGCAGATGGAGGTGTTTGGAGGTGGCAGCAGTGGAGCAGATTTGAGCCCAGAGTTTCCAGGTCTTAATTACGGAATCAGGGAAATTCTGGCTCCAGAGCCAGGAGCAGGAGGAGATGATCCAGCAGTGATGAGGTCCCACCTGAAACCCAGAGAAGTTCAAAGATGAGCCCTGTAGACAGGCCAGGGCTCAGAGCTGCACTGAAGGCAAATAGATGGGTGGGTGCTGGTATGGAATTCAAATAAATGGTGTTTGAGGGTTTAAATCTTGAAGGACCTCATTTCCCAGCTGGCCTCCTAATGGAATTCATGGTGGTTTGGGGAGCAGATCCCACATCCATCACCAGAACATTAATGCAGAGCTGCTGGGATGCATCAAGGGCCTGGTTGGAAGAGTCAACAGTGGGACCAATTCCTGCCTCTGAACAGAAGCTTTTTAGAAGGTAGGAAGCAAAGGGCTTCCCTACCACCCTCTTGACTCTTGGGACCTTTCTTCTTGTCCCTCTCCTGCCAAGGTTACTGCTCCAGACCCCATTAACAACCCCAGGACCTGTGTCCATCTCTTTGGAAGGTGTTGCCTTTCCTTTTACAGAATCACGGAATATTTGGAGCTGGAAGGGACCCAAAAGGATCATCAAGTGAATGGTCTATCCAGGGGATTGAACCCATGGCCTTGGTGTTATTACTACCAAGCTTTAACCAGCTGAGCTCATCTCAGTCTCTAAAATACCATTTTTTAGAGTAGTTTTTGGTGAGTCTTCTCCTTAAGGCTTGGGATCTCTCATCCCCCTCCCACATGGTTATTCCAGGTCCAAGATGGTTTTTGACACTGGGGAACCCCTGGAAATATCCCACATCTCGATCTTGAGAAAGAAAAATGATTTTTTTTTGACCATGCTCGGAGCCTCTGGCCCTCATCTGCTCACGAGGCAATGATTCGATTTAATCACATCTAATTCTCGTTGCAATATCAATCAGGAGAAGTGCCAGTCAGCTGAGCATTCCCGGGGTGTGGGAGCGTTATCCCGCTCCGAGCCAGAGCATCCCTAATTCCTGCTGATGGCAAAGCGACCGGGTGCGAACGGCATCGGCTCTGACATGGTGCCAGGGCCCAGCCCATGGCTGGGGGGTCAGCTGGGCACAGCCACAGTGGGGCTGGGGTATAAATCAGAGATATGGGAGCCAATGAGCCCCACATGTCCTGACCTGCAGAGAATCCCAGAATCAGCTGGGTTGGAAGGGACCTCTGAGATCATCAAGTCCAACCCTTGATCCAACCCTGCCGTGGTTCCCAGCCCATGGCACTGATGCCACATCCAGTCTCACCTTAAACACCTCCAGGGATGGAGAATCCCCCACTTCCCCGGGCAGCCCATTCCAATGGCTGAGCACTCTCTCTGCAAAGAAATTCATCCCAATATCCAACCTAAACCTCCCCTGGCACAGCTGAACACCCAGCCCTCTTGTCCTACTGCTGGTTCCTGGGAGAAGAGCCCGACCCCCATCTGGCTCCCCCCTCCTGGCAGGGAGTTGCAGAGTCAGGAGGTCTCCCCTGAGCCTCCTCTTCTCCAGGTTGAGCCCCCCCAGCTCCCTCAGCCTCTCCTCACAGCACTTGTGCTCCAGTCCCTTCCCCAGCCTTGTTGCTCTTCTCTGGCCCTGCTCCAGCCCCTCCATGTCCTTCCTGAGCTGAGGGCCCAGAGCTGGACACAGCACTCCAGGGGTGGCCTCACCAGTACTGAGTCCAGGGGCAGAATCACTTCCTTGGACCTGTTGGCCACCCTGTTCCTGAGCCAGGCCAGGATCCATTGGCCTTGGCCACTGCTGGCTTGTGTTCAGCTTCCTGTCAAAAATCCTGACCCCAAACTGGCAGCTTTTCTAAACTCATCAGTTGTGCAGCAAAACTCTGAATTTATGTTCTGCTCCCTCCTTGATCCACCTCAGCATCTTCTCTAAACCTGCAGTTTGGCCAAGCTCAGGGGAGAGGGTTTTTAACACATTTTTGGGAGGCATCACCTTTCTCTTATTGACCTTTCTCTTGACTCACAACGAGAGCTCCACAAGCTCCAGCTTCCAGAAGGTTTTCTCCACACCTTATCCAGCATCCCAGAGACATTTAAAGGCTTTAAATGTGCCCAAATTATGACAGATGAATGGACTTGGCTAAAGAGACCCTCTTCATCTCCAGCGTAGGAAATCAGATATTCACGGAGGCAAAAGGTTTTCTGAGCTTGATGGATCTAGTTGGATCTGGTGGAGCAAATCCCAGGAGCCTAAAGGTTTAAATGCCTTACAAGTTTAAATATTAAAAAGCACAGATTTATTACACGGAGTGACCTTTAAAACTTGTCTCATTAAACTACATCTCCTGGCCCTTCTGGGCCTTGGTGCCTCCGAAGAGGAGACGGGGAAGTTCAAAGCAATGAGCAAAAATGGTTAAAAATGTCACCATCTTATAGACCTTTCTGTAAAACTGGAACTTAAAAAAGGAAAGAAAGACCAACAACCTGCCCTAATATCCCTGTGGGCTTCTCCATCCCCTGGAATAATATTTTCTGTCTGTTACTGGGGGTCTTTTTGAGGAACAACCACAATAAGGAAGGAATGCTTCTGCCTCTGATGCACAGGGGGGTGACACGACTCGCTCCATGTCATGCAAAAAAATTGATAAATTAATAAGAAAATAATAAATAATTTAATTCATAGATAATAGAGAATTTAATTAAAAATGGGTCATTTAATACTGCCCAAATCCCTGGAGAAACCCACCCCAGAGAGATTTGGGGCCGATCCTGTGCAGGGCTGAGGGTGGGACTCAATGATCCTTGTGGGTCCCTTCTGACTCAGCCTATTCTGGGATTTTGTGATTTGGGGGCACGGGAGGGTGGAACAGCCCTTTAAGGTTGGTGTAAATCCCTGCCTGCTGTTGTGTTAATGAGAAAAAAAAACAACCCAATAAAATGCTTCAGTTGTTGTGGAGAGTGAGGAGGACACGATGGAGGCCAAACGATTCCTCTGCCGTGTTCATCCCTAAGGCGAAGCGAAGTGGAGGCACCACGAGAGCTGGGGCTGCTCAGCCACCCAGGGGTGGAGAGGATGGGCTGGATCCTACCCCTTCCCATCTCCTCCCTGCCCAACTCCAGCTGAATTATGCATGCTGTCTGCTCGGATTAGCCTGGCACTGAGGGCCCTCCATGAGGAGCTGCAGGAGCAGAGCAGCTGCTGTGATGAGGGATGGCAGGAACGAGCTGGGAGAGGTCCCTGGGGAGCCAGGATGGCCCAGAGACTTTTCAGGAGGAGTTTCATGGCATGTTTTTCTTCCTCTGCTGACCTCCCAAACTTCTCAGCTTTCAGAAGGGCTTTCAAAATGCAGAGTTTTGATCCCAGATACCAAGCAGGGGGTGCTCCAAGGGAGGGTCACAGAGTCACAGGATCACACACTGTGCTGATTTGGAAGGGACCCACAAGAATCATCGAGTTCAACTCTTGTCCATGCACAGGACCATCCCCAAGAGTCACTCTGTGTGCCTGAGAGGATCAGCCAAACCCTCCTGGAGCTCTGGCAGCCTTGGGGCTGTGCCCACTGCCCTGGGGATCCTGAGCAGTGGAGATAAAACCACGGGCACGAGGAGCAGGTGTGGGATGGACAAACACAAGGACACAGCAGTGGGATGTGCTGGCTGGATATTTGAGCTCAGCTGAGCTTTGACACCAGCTTTGGTGTCTCCTCTTTCTTTTGGCTCCTGCATTTTGCTCTCTGTGCTTGGCTCAGGAGAAAACTCCCAAGGGAAACCTTTGGTGTTCTGGGAAACCCCAGTGAAACCCCCCTGATGCTGCTTAGGGGGGCACAGCAACCACGAGCTGGTCCCCAAGGCTCTGGGGACAACAAGCCCTGCCTGAGGGGATCACAGAGTCACAGAACGTGCTGAGCTGGAAGGGACCCACAAGGACCATCCAGTCCAACCTCAGCCCTGCACAGGCCCAGCCCCAAGAGTCACCCCCTGTGCCCCAGAGGATCAGCCAAACCCTCCTGGAGCTCTGGCAGCCTTGGGGCTGTGCCCACTGCCCTGGGGAGCCTGGGCAGTGCCCAACCAGCCTCTGGGGGAAGAACCTTTGCCTGAGATCCAACCTGAGCCTGCCCTGACACAGCTCCAGCCATTCCCTGGCTGCTGTCCCTGGTCCCCCCAGAGCAGAGCTCAGTCCCTGCCCCTCCTCTGCCCCTGCCCAGGAAGGTGGAACTGCACTGAGCTCTCCCCTCAGTCTCCTCTTGTCCAGCTGAACACACCAAGTGCCCTCAGTGTCCTCACACGGCTCCAAATCCAGGCCCTTCCCCACCTTCATTTCCTTCTTTGGACCAACCATCCCCCTCTGGGCCAGCACAGGCTGCCCCAACTTAGTTCAACTCTTCTTTTCTCAGCTATTTATCTGATTTCTTTTCTGTAGGAGCAAGGGCTCTGCCCTGACCACAGGGTTGGAACCCAACCCTTGCACCGAGGATGTGCCAACTCGACTCGAGCACTCGGAAAGGAGAAATTTGCCTCTTTAAGAGGAGTTTGACGAAAATTACCAGTGATGGGGTCATTTGGGCACTTTAGAGTGAAAAATAGCTTAACAAATGTCTTATTCTGCTCTGATAATATGAAAAAAAAAAAGGAGGGAATTTTAGCAACCTTCAGATGTTCCATTAACAGCAGGATTGAGTTATGCCATTTGATATTAATACACATTTTTAACACCCGGTGTCATGTCGCTGCCTGGTTCTAAATTGAAGCTTTTTGGAGTTTCACAAGTCTCCAATTTCACTCTTTCTCAGCTGGATTTGGAGCAAAACCACGGTTTGAGAGGCTGGAAATTTCAGCCTGTCTTGTTTCTGGGTGGTTTTAAATAATAGTTTGCAATGTAGATCGAGCAGGGGAGGGGAGGGGGAGGATGTTTACTTGCTCTTCCCTCAGTCCCAGCTACGTCTGTCACTCCGACTAATTAATCTACAATTAAAAAAAAACCTCGTTCTCACCAAGTTTGCAGAGCGCAGCTTCATTTTTATTTTCTCACCTGCACCCAAAAAAATGTAATAATCAGGAGCGTAATAAAATAATGTGATAACTTCCTCAAATGCAATTTGCTGCTCTTCCCTGGAAAATCAATCTAATTATAGACACAGGGATTAAATGAATGTCACAATCACTCTGGAGGCACCTGAGACTCAATATTTTTCAAGCAGACTCTTTCCTGTAGCAGGGCATGGAATTTGTGTTCCTTAAGTCCTAGGAAAATAGGATTTAAGCCCTGACCAAGGGGGTTGTATTCAGAAGATACCGAGGTGAATTTGCACTGGCAATTTTGAGTGAAAACTTGATGGTTTGGAAGTTTGACTCCTTTTTATGGCTTGACTTGCAGCTGAAAAGTAGAACTCGATGAGTTCAGAGAATCACAGAATGTCCTGAGCTGGAAGGGACCCACAAGGATCATGGAATTCAACCCCTGGCCCTGCTCAGGACACTCCAACAATCCCACCCTGTCCCTCAGAGCATTGTCCAACCCCTCCTGGAGCTCTGGCAGCCTTGGGGCTGTGCCCACTGCCCTGGGGAGCCTGGGCAGTGCCCAACCAGCCTCTGGGGGAAGAACCTTTGCCTGAGATCCAACCTGAGCCTGCCCTGGCACAGCTCCAGCCGTTCCCTCAGGTCAAAGTGGCTCAAGTTTGGAAGAAAAGCTGGAGAAGGGGGATAAAACCCAAGCCCAAACCCCCCAGGCAAGGAGGTTGAATTGTCCACTCATTAATGGAAGGAAATCCTGCTCTCAGATTTATTCCAAGCCCCCCAGAATTCCCTCAGTGTCGTCTCCCCAGGTTGGAAAATCTCCATGGGGATCCCACAGCTTAAAAACCTGATTTTCCAAAAGGCTTCCATGAATATCCTGGACCTGTGGACAGGTGGGAGACATTTCCTCTCAGATCAGCCAGAGCTGAGGGATCATCCCCAGGAGATCCTGGGAAGTGGCACACACAGGGATGCTCGGCAGGACCTGGTGACAGATTCCACAGGATTGCCAGCCCTGGAGAAAAGGCACAGCTCAACCAGCTCCCTGCTGACCTTCCTCTGCCCCCTGGGCTTTCCTGAGGACACAGCAAAGGAAAAAATCCGTATTTTTCTCCCCTGCCCATCTGTCAATGGGGGATTTTGGGTGTGATTCACTGCAAAGGGAGGTTTGCAGGACAGGGGGACAGGTGGGGAGGTGTCACCAAGTGTAGGGGGGAAAAGAGCCCTAAATCTTTTTCCAGTCCCACACTGTCATATTCAGGCACATTCCAGGCACAGAGACAATGTCACCTCCAGGATATTGTTGGCTGGAGTGGGGAGGGAAGAGCTGGGATTGATGCAGCTGTCCCCAAAATCTGAATTAGCCACCAGAGCCACTGGTGTTCCCTGTGTGGGGAACACCTGTGTGGTGTCAGTCAGACACTGGGGTGAGCCCAGGGGTGGATTCCCTGGGGACTGAAAGGGTCGAGCTCACATTAAAGCCACATTAAATCAGATTTCCCCCTGAAATAAATAGGACTTTTTGGCCAAACCTGGAGAAAAGTGGCTTTAGTGCTGAGGCTGCATGGAAAGAACTCTGGCAAAGCAGTTTTTCCTGAGCCAGAGCTCCCTCCCCACACACCAGCCCCTCTGAACCCTCTGCCTTTCACCTAAACCGATGCTTTGCCCAATCTGGGATTTTTTTGGATTTCCTTGAGCTGTTGGACCTGTGGGTCAGGGGGGCCTAAAGGGACATGTGCAACCTGTTGTTGATTTTCAGGAGACACTCCTTCAACCACCCACCCTCAATATTCCAACAGGTTTATCCCCAGGGAGCAGCAAGACTCTCAAGACACCTGTGGGAAATTATTTTGGGTCTCAGCCAGTTTTCTGGCTCCTCTGAAGGCAGGAGCAGCCTGGCTAGATGCCACACCAACAGTTTGGGGTGGGTTTTTTTGATTTTTTTTCTCCCTCCACACTGATTTGCCAAACACTTTAAAGCCATTGAGCCTTTCCTGCAGAGTATCCCTGTAGGCACAGCCTGGGGGGTTTATGCTCTCCAATTAATTCAGCATCTTTTTGGGGCTCTGATAGAAAGAAAACCCCTCCCTGTTTGTGGGAGGGGATGCCCAGACCTGGATTTTATCCCTGTTCCCTTTCAGACTTCTCTAAGCAATGAATTGCAGGAGCACAGAGAGGAGAGGGAAGTGAATCAGCTGCAAGAACACGAGTCCTTGTTCTGAAGAAGACCCTGACACCTGTGAAATGGTGATTTATGACCCCACAAAACTACCATTGTGTGAAATAACCCCCCAACAATCCCAGCTTGAACTGATTTTGCTGTCCTTTGAGCAATGGAGACCATGGAATTCCCCGGGCAGGAATGTGCAGGAGCTGCTCCTTGAGTTTCCCCCTTTTCTGGGTAGAGATGGGTCAGCCAGAACTTATTTTTCCAGGCTGAAATGCTCCTAAAAAGTCAGTTTGGGGAGGTCATGTACCAAAAGTTGAGCTCTTCTCTAGTCTAGATTTTATCCATCACTTTTATAGCAGCTTAAACCCCACGTGCTGGAGCCCTCCGAGGCTGAGGGCAGGCACAACTCCCTGGTCCTGAGGAAGACATGGAAGGGGGAAATAGATCAGGAATAAGACAAAAAACTTGCTTTGAGATTCTGAATTCATCCCTCTTTCCTCTCCCAGCTGTCTCCTTCTGCCTTCCCACCCACCCTTGGCTGTGTCTGGACACAGGTTATGCCTTTTTCCCACTTCCTTTCCCTAAAAGAGTGTGGTGGATTCCATGTTTTCCATTTGTAGCCATGGAAAGCATTGACTGCTGCTAATGCAGCCTCCCCATCCTCCTGGATGTCTGACTGGGTGCCAGGGGGACGTGCTGGATGCACGGGGATGTTTCCCAGCAGGATCTCACCTGGATTTTGTGCAGAATCAAACCCCCCCTGATCCAGAGCCCCCAGGAGCCTCCCAGTTCCCAAGGTGCTCAAGGAAACGACAGAAATTGGGATGATTTCCACCAAACTCTTCCAGCTTTTGGCAGTAGATGGTTTCCTGCAAGGATTGGGGCAAGTTCTGCCTGGTTTGGGGGCTCTCTCAGCCTGATAAATGAAGCACTTCAACAAATACCCATTTAGGGATGAATTAATCCCTGGGAAGAGCCTTGATGGGGATTTTGGGCACCTCCATCCCACCTGATGGGACTCTTTGGGATGGTTCTGTGCAGGGCAAAGGGTTGGACTCGCTGATCCTGGTGGGATCCATCCATTTCTCCCTCTGTTGTTTCCCACAAAAGCTGCTTCCAAGCCTCAGCTCCCACATCCCGTCCCTCCCCAGCCTCTCCTCCACCAGCCACTCCAGTCTGCAGCTGCCTGCTGGATTTTTAATTATTCCTCATTATATTTAAAGCCATTTGGAAAAAAAAAAAAAAAGAAAAATTAAAATTAAAAATAAAAGAAAAAGAAAAGGAAGAAAAAAGTTTCTGGCAATTTGTGCTGCTTTGTAATTAGAGCCGGTGATTAGAAAATCTTTCTCTCCGTGCCGGAGTTTTCCTTCCACGAGAGGAAAAAAAAAAAAAGGGGGGAAAAAAATCCAAAAATGGGAATAAAAAAAGGCCTCCAAAAGAGCTCAAAGACTAGAATTAAACAGATTATATCTCATTACTTCCAAATGGAAAGGAAAGTTAGAGCCTATTAGAGCATCTGCAGCTGGGCGGGAAGGGGAGCGAATTCCCGCCGCGGAACCCGGCTCGGGAATGGCACTGGGCTGCAACTGCCTGGGGGGCTGATATTTTCCCAAATTTTCTGCTCTTGGTAGGCAATGAATGATTTTTATCAGTTTATATCTCTTTTATTCCACCCTGCAGGCAAATGCCACCTGGGTTCCAGCCAGTTAAAGGCCGAAGCTGATTAAATCCCGTGTCCTCAGCCTGGGCACCTCCCTTCCCCAGAGCCACTTCTGGGTTCCATTCCTGCATCCTGGTGAGGAAAAGGAAGAAAGGTGGCATTTGGGCTTCTCAAATGAGTGGTTTAACTGCCCTGGGGTGTGTTTGGTCTCAGCTGCAAACCCAGAAGAATTCAGCTAAAGGGGACTGATGTACCCCCAGGGCTCCCTGCCCTCCCTGTTATCCCTGCAATCAGGAGTTCATCCCAATCACACCAGCTCTCATCCCAATGCCAGGGGAGGGCTCCAGAACTGCTTCCCTCTTTTTTTTTTTTGGCCCTGGGAGCAGTTGTGAAAGTGTAAAGAAAAGGGTTCAGCCAAAAAGGGAGGGATTTGTTCCCCCCTCTGGGGCTGCCCCAGCAGCATTTGGGCAACAAAGGCTTTGGGGGGACTTCATTTCCCAACTGTGCAGCTCAGGGAAGGCTTCTCACGACACAGCAAGACTGTCAGGAGGTTTATCCCGGTGGAAAAGGGGGTTTGGTGGAGGGAAGGAGCAGCAGAGTTGTCTCCTGGAAGGGGCAGCTGCACAGCAGAGAGCAAACACGACTGTGGGAGGTTGGACAGGACCTGGAGTGTCCTGGGCTAGTGGAAGGTGTCCCATGGCAGGCCTTGAAATGAAATCATCTTTAATGCCCCTTGCAGAGGTCAATAAAGGTAAGAGGATCCCAGGGGAGGCGAGAAACTGGAATGGTTTATTGGATTACAACTTCCTATTTAAAGGGTTTAGGGTTTACATATTTACCAGGGGGTTACATATTCATCAGGGGGTTTGCATATTCATTCTGCTACAATTGGGGGTTTCACAAGGATGAGGTAAGGGGAAAACCCAGGCTGACAATCTTGGGGTCTTTAGGAATTACCTCCTGGGAAAAACCCATTTTATCTTAGGGGGTTTTACAGGGGGGATTAAGTATTTGGGTCCACAGGATGCAAGGGATAGAGAGAATACACGTGCACAGGGGGGAACCCAGTGGCTTTTATGCAGAGGTCTGATGAGATCAGGATGTGGACTTTGGCTGATAATATCATGTAAGGAGTCTCTTTCCATCCTGCTGAAGGAGGCAGGAAGAGTCCCCAGAGATGAGGACAGTGAAGGGGGATTTCCCAGCTTCTGTAGCCCATGGCCTTTTACAGAGACCACTCAAATTTCTTTCTGCAGATATCATATTTTGGAACCCAACAGCCCCTTCCAACCCAAACCATTCTGGGATTTTCTGACCTCCCAAGGTGGCATGTCAGCTGTGAGATCACACAGGCACTTCCCTAGCTCCAGCTTTTGGGGAGTTTGCAGCGTGAAATTTTCATTTGGGGTGAAATCCGACCTCCTTCATTTGCTTTTGTGGATGCCCAAATGCTCAGGAGGGGAGCTGGGCAGGCACACACGGAGCCCTCTCCTCCCCAGACCAAAGCTTGGCACCTCCCCATCCTCTGGGTCTCCCCAGTCCTTGGAGAGAGGATGATGCTGAGCTCTTGGAATGAGGCACAACTCCCACCCCACTGCTGATCCTGCCAGAGCTGGAGACAAATCCAGGCAGCCAAGGAAACTCATTTAATTGGAGCCCAGAGCCTTCTTGGTCTCATCTTCTTCCCTTTTCCCCCTCCTGAGGAATTCTTTCATTAGCACATAACAGAAGTGCTTTCTGTGCCTGACATGTGCACAGTGGCTGTGGATTTGCAACCTGCATTAGCTGGGAAGTTCATCCCAGCCCTTAATAGGCTGGAAGAGGGATGGATGCATTTGGACTAAAGCAGGGGAGCTGATTGGTACCTAAAAATCTAATTTGTCTTCAGAGCAGACACCAGTGAAGGGCCAGTGAAGAACAATTCCAGCCAAGGTCGTGCCAGGGAGCTGCAGAGCAGGGAACTGGGGACTGTGGCAGGACACAGGCCCTGGAATGCCACCAAGACAAGGCCCTGTTTGCAAATGTGTCACTGGGGGGTTGAGAGGGACCAGGAGATGGTGAAACCAGGCTGGGTTCAACCCCAGAATAACATTCTGATGGGGAGGGAATGACTTTCAACCCCAGATGAACATCCTGGTGGTGAAGGGACCACCTTCAACCCCAAATGAACATCCTGGTGATGAAGGGACCACCTTTGACCCCAAGATAACATCCTGATGGTGGGGAACCACCTTCAACCCCAAAATGACATCCTGATGGTGATAAAGCACTGAATTAGCATCCTGATGGTGACAGGATCACCTTCAACTCTGAATGAATATCCTGATGGTGAGGGGGAACCACCTTCAACCCCAAATTATACTACACTTCTAGTAGGTTTATCATTTCTATTGTGGAGTAAATAATTCTGATTGAGATCTTTGATCATTTGTAATAATAAGTGACTCATTTAATAGAAATATTCTCATTTTGGAACATTAAAACCTGTGGGACAAAGTGGTTCGATCCCACTCCTGTAATTCCTTAAATTTAAGCCGTTGAAAAAATCTGAGGCTAAGATGGATCCAGCCTCATCCAGGCTCCTCTCTGAGGGGTTTAGAAAGCAAAAGGGTCCTTTCTGAACCTCATGACTCAACTTTGTCTAAAAGTCTTCCACTGCCACCCACGGCAGAGGTGCAAAGAGCTCGGGATGCACACGGAGCTTGGAGCCGGAATACTCGGCTTGGGAGGGGTTTCAGCTTCTCCACGTGGGTGGATTGGGCCCATCTCCTGTTAGAGATGCTACAGGTCAACCCTCGACTCTGTTCCAAACAACTCCAGCTATTTTTAGTGGTGGGGAAGAGAAGGTGAAAGGCTGGAATGGTTTCTGAGGAGTTCCTTGGAAACACTCGAGTGAGACGAGACGCGAAGGCTGCGCTTTGAGAGGTGTGACAGATGGGAGGGGAAATGAGAGCGTGTGAGGATCTAAATGGGTCATGGAAAAGAGCCTTGGCAATGGCTTTTAGGTCACAGGGGATCCATAGAGGCTCCTGCCCCCCTGGATAACTCAGCCCATTGAACTCCACTGGAGCGAGGGGGGAACTTTGGCTGCTTCCTCGTCTCTCCTATAAAGGGGAAAACAGCCCTGGAGGGAATTCAGAGGTCTTAAAACCCCACCACTGACTTCGTCACCACGTTTTCTCCTTCTCTGGGGACGTTGCAATGAGGCAGGTGAAGAAAACCATATATCCAGAGCCTGGCTTTGGGCAGGAGGTCAGAACAAGCCCCATCATCCCCCTGCACCCCAAACTCACCCACACTCTCCAAAGACAATTTTCCCAGCAATAAGTGTGAGCTGTCACTGTAACAGCCTCCTGTGGCTCC